>NC_067478.1:107443550-107743550 GCF_947179515.1 Apodemus sylvaticus
CCATTTTCTCCTCTATAAGCTTCAGTGTATCTGGTTTTAGATCCTTGATCCACTTGGACTTGAGCTTTGTACAAGGAGATAAGAATGGGTCAATTTGCATTTTTCTGCATGCAGACCTCTAGCTGATCTAGTATCATTTGTTAAAAATGCTGTCTTTTCAGGTGTTGGAGAGGGTGTGGAGAAAGAGGAACACTCCTCCACTGCTGGTGGGGTTGCAAATTGCTACAACCACTCTGGAAAGCAGTCTGGCGGTTCCTCCGAAAACTGGGCACCTCACTTCCAGAAGATCCTGCTATACCACTCCTGGGCATATACCCAGAAGACTCCACACCATGTAATAAGGATACATGTTCTACTATGTTCATAGCAGCCCTATTTATAATTGCCAGATGCTGGAAAGAACCCAGGTATCCCTCAACAGAAGAGTGGATGCAAAAAATGTGGTATATCTACACAATGGAGTACTATTCAGCCATTAGAAACATGAATTCATGAAATTCTTAGGCAAATGGATGGAGCTAGAGAATATCATACTAAGTGAGGTAACCCAGACTCAAAAGGTGAATCATGGTATGCACTCACTAATAAGTGGATATTAACCTAGAAACCTGGAATACCCAAAACATAATCCACACATCAAATGAGGTACAAGAAGAAAGGAGGAGTGGCCCCTGGTTCTGGAAAGACTCAGTGAAACAGTATTCAGCAAAACCAGAACGGGGAAGTGGGAAGGGGTGGGTGGGAGGACAGGGGAAGAGAAGGGGGCTTACGGGACTTTCGGGGAATAGGGGGGATAGAAAAGGGAAATCATTTGAAATGTAAATAAATTATATCGAATAAAAAAAAAAAGAAAAAAAGAAAAAAATGCTGTCTTTTTTCCACTGGATGTTTTTAGCTTCTTTGTCAAATATCAAGTGACCATACGTGTGTGGGTTCTATTCTGGGTCTTCAATTTTATTTCATTGATCTTCCTGCCTGTCTGCATACCAATACCAAATAGTTTTTATCACTATCACTCTGTAGTAAGGCTTGAGGTCAGAGATGGTGATTCCCCCAGAAGATCTTTTGTTGTGGAGAATAGCTTTTGCTATCTTGGGTTTTTTGTTATTCCAGATGAATTTGAGAATTGCTTTTTCTAGATCTATGAAGAATTTATTTTGGATTTTGATGGGGATTGCATTGAATCTGTATATTGCTTTTGACAAGATGGCCATTTTTACTATATTGATCCTGCCAATGCTTGAAGTTCTTGTCCTATAGATCTTTCACTTTGCTTCATCAGGATTACACCTAGGTCTGAAATATTATTTGGGACTATTGTGAAGGCTGTCATTTCCCTAATTTCTTTTTCGTCTTGCTTATCCTTTGAGTAGAGGAAGGCTACCGATTTGCTTGAGTTAATTTTATATCCAGCCATTTTGCTGAAGTTGTTTATCAGCTTTAGGAGTTCTCTGGTGGAAGTCTTGGGGTCGCTTAAGTATACTATCTTATCATCTGCAAATAGTGATAGGTTGACTGCTTCCTTTTCAATTTGTATACCTTTGACTCTTTTTGCTGCCTGATTGCTCTGGCTAGGAGTTCAAGTACTATACTGAATAGATAGGGAAAGAGTGGGCAGCCTTGTCTGGTCCCCAATTTTAGTGGGATTGCTTCAGGTTTCTCTCCATTTAGTTTGATGTTGGCTACCGGTTTGCAGCATATTGCTTTCACTATGTTTAGGTATGGGTCCTGGATTCCCGATCTCTCCAAGACTTTTATCATGAAGGGATGCTGAGTTTTGTCAAAAACCTTTTCAGCATCTAATGAAATGGCCATGTGGGTTTTTTTTCCTTTAGATTGTTTATGTAGTGGATTACATTGACAGATTTTCATATATTGAGCCATCCCTGCATCACTGGGATGAAGCCTACCTGATCATGGTGAATTATAGTTTTGATGCATTCTTGGATTCGGTTGGCCAGGATTTTGTTCGGTATTTTTGCATCTATGTTCATGAGGGAGATTGGTCTGAAGTTCTCCTTCCTTGTTTGGTCTTTGTTGGGTTTAGGTATAAGAGTTATTGTGGCTTCATAGAATGAATTGGGTAGTGTTCCTTGAGTTTCTATTGTGGAAAAGTTTGAAGAGTAGAAGTATTAACTCTTCTTTGAAGATCTGATAGAATTCCCTGCTAAACCCATCAGGTCCTGGGCTTGTTTTTTCTTTTTTTTAAAGGAAACTATTAATGACTGCTATTTCATCAGGACTTATGGGACAATTTAGATGGTTTATCTGATCCTGTTTTAAGGTTGGTACCTGGTATGTATCTAGAAAGTTGTCCATTTCATCCAGGTTTTCAAACTTTGTTGAGTATAATCTCTTGTAGTAGGATCTGATGATTTTTTGAATTTCCACTTTCTCTTGTTATGTCTCCCTTTTCATTTCTGATTTTATTAATTTGGATATTGTCTCTTTGCCCTCTGGTTAATCTGGCTAAGGGTTTATCTCTCTTGTTGATTTTTTCAAAGAACCAGCTCTTTATTTTCTTGATTGTTTGTATAATTCCTTTTGCTTGGTTAGTTGATTTGGGCTCTAAGTTTGACTATTTCCTGCTGTATACTCCTCTTGGGGGGTATTTGCTTCCTTTTGTTCTAGAGTTTTCAAGTGCACTGTTAAGCTGTTAATGTAAGCTCTCTCCATTCTCTTTTTGGAGGCACTCAGAGCTATGGGTTTTCCTCTTAGCACTGCTTTCATTGTGTCCCATAAATTTTGGTATGATGTGTCTTTGTTTTCATTGAATTCTAAAAAGTCTTTAATTTATTCCTTTGTTTCTTCATTGACCAAGCTATCATTGAGAAGAGCATTGTTCAAAGTCAATGTGTATGTGTGTTTTCCATTTCTTTTGTTTGAGCTTAAGACCAGCCTTAGGCTGTGGTGATCTGATAAGATACATGGAATAATTTCAATATTTCTATATCTGTTGAGGCCTGTTTTGTGACCAATGATCTGGTCAATTTTGGAGAAGGTACCATGAGGTGCTGAGAAGGTATATTATTTTGCTTTAGGGTCGAATGTTCTATAAATATCTGTTAGATCCATATAAATATCTGTTGGTCCATAACTTCAGTTAGTTTCACTGTATCTCTGTTTAGTTTCTGATTCCATGATTTGTCCATTTTTGACAGTGGGGCATTGAAGTCTCCCACTATTATTGTGTGGGGCGCAATGTGTACTTTGAGCTTTATTAAAATTTCTTTTATGAATCTTGGTCCCCTTGTGTTCGGAGCATAAATGTTCAGAATTGAGAGTTCAGCTTTGACCAGTAAGAAGTATCCCTCCTTCCCTTTTTTGACAACTTTTGTTTGAAAGTCAATTTTATCCGATATAAGAATGGCCAGTCCAGCTTGTTTATTGGGACCATTTACTTGGAAAATTGTTTTCCAACCTTGCTTTTTAAATAGTAACTGTCTTTGTCACTGAGGTGGGTTTCTTGTATGCAGCAAAACATTGGGTCCTGTTTACATATCCAGTCTGTTAGTGCATGACTTTTTATAGGGGAATTGATACCATTGATATTAAGAGATATTAAGGAAAACTGATTGTTGCTTACTGTTATCTTCTTAGTTAAACATGACATTCTGGTTGTGTAGCTATCTTCTATTGGGTTTGATGAAAGATTACCTTATTGACTTTTCTATGGTGTGGTTCACTGCCTTGTGTTGGTATTTTCCACCAATTGTCCTTTACAGAGCTGGATTTGTGGAAAGATACTGTGTAAATTTGCTTTTGTCATGGAATATCTTGCTTTCTCCGTCTAAGGCAATTGAAAGTTTTGCTGGGTTATAGTAGTTAGTGTTCTCTTAGGATCTGTATGACATCTGCCCAGGCTCTTCTGGCTTTCATGGTCTCTGGTGAGAAGTCTGGTATAATTCTGATAGATCTGCCTTTATCTCTCACTGATTTTAATATTCTTTCTTTGTTTAGTGCATTTGGTGTTTTGATTATTATGTGACAGTAGGAATTTCTGTTCTGATCCAATCTGTTTGGAGTTCTGTAGGCTTCTTGTATGTTCATGGGCATCTCTTTCTTTAGGTTAGGGAAGTTTTCTTCTATTTTGTTGAAGATATTTATTTGGCCTTTAAGATGTAAATCCTTGCATTCTTTAATTCCTATAATCCTTAGGTTTGGTGTTCTCATTGTGTCTTGGATTTCCTGGATGTTTTGGGTTACAAGCTTTTTGCATTTTGCATTTTCTTTGACTGTTGAGTCAATGTTTTCTATGGAATCTTCAGCATCTGAGATTCTTTCTCCTATCTCTTGTATTCTGTTGTTGATGCTTGCATCTATGACTCCTGAATTCTTTCCAAGGTTTTCTATCTTCAGAGATGTCTCACTTTGCAATTTCTTCATTGATTCTATTTCCAGTTTCAGATTCTGGATAGTTTTGTTCAGTTCTTTCACTTGTTTGTTTGTTTGTTTGTTTGTTTGTTTGTTTGTTTTTTCCTGAAATTCTTTAAGGAATTTTTGTGTTTCCTCTTTAAGGGCTTCTACCTGTTGACCCATGTTTTGCTGTGTTTCTCTTAAGGATTTTTGTGATTCCTCTTTGAGGGCTTCTTCATGTTGACCCATGTTCTCCCATAATTCCCTATGGGATTTTTGTATTGCCTCTTTAAGGGCTTCAACCTGTTGAGCTACGTTCTCCCGTATTTCTTTAAGAGATTTCTGTGTTTCCTCTTTAAGGGCTTCTACCTTTTGATCCATATTCTCTTGTATTTCTTTAAGTAATTTTTGTGCTTCTACCTGTTGACCCATGTTCTCTTAACTCTTAAGGGAGTTATTTATGTCCTTGAAGTCCTCCATCAGCAATATGAAATGTGATTTTACATCTATTTCTTGCTTTTCTGATGTGATGGAGTATCCAGGATTTGCTGTTTTGGGAGAACTGGGTTGTGATGGTGCCATGTTGCCTTTGCTTCTGTTGGTAATGATCTTGCATTTGCCTTTGGCCATCTCTGGTATTAGCTGGTCTTGCTTTCTCTATCTTCTCTGTCCTGCACGCCTGTGTTTCTGTACTCCTGAGACTCTCTTTCTGTCCAATACCCTGCAAACATCTGATTTTCCAGGAAGTATAGGTGATGGGGTCTCCCTTCTGGCAGACTTGACAAGAGTTGAATGCCCTGCAGGCTGCTAGCTCTCAAATGATCTGCTACTAACGGATCTTGAATGCCCTGTTGATGCTGGTTCTCAAATGCCCTGCTTCTACCTACTTGAATGTCCTGTTGCTGCCAGTTCTCAAATGACCTGCTCCTGCCAATTCTTGAATGCCCTACTCCTGTTGGTTCTCTAGAGAGAATCAGGAAGTAGGGCCCTCTCCAGGGGAGGAGTGAGGAGTAGAAGGGGCAGAAGGGGAGTGCTGAAATAGAGGTTGCTGGATAGTGAGTCTCAGAGCAGAGCAGCTTCGGGGACTCTCGGTGGTGGGTGGTGATGCTTACCTAATACCCTGCTCCTGTAGGTTCTCTGGAGAGTATCAGGAAATGGGGTCTTCTTCGTGCCAGATGTGGCACAGGTCTACCATCACTGGAAACTTGGCTCTTATATCAGTGAAGGGCAGTGAGAGTAGCAGCAACAACAGTATAGATGCACTCATCAGCAAGAGGGGAAATAAGCCAACAAGTCATACTGCTTTGTCCAGGAACATCTTTATATCTACACCAGGAGGACTTGTCACCCATTGCTAGGGAGTGTATGCTACATTCAGTGAATACATTCTGGAAATACTCTCACAGGCCTTCCCAGAGGTATGTCTCTTAGTTAATTCTAAATAAGGTGACAAGGCTAATCATCACACTTGCCAACCCTATACATGGAAGATAAAAATGATCATGTAATTTATTTTGTTTGTTTTATAAACTTCCTGATGGGATTTTATTTTTTACCTGTGTTCTCTATTATTTCCTCATTGGAAGCAAAAGGGAATTCTGTTATTAGCACATTGGAATCAAAGGGTTAAGTATCCTACCCCTAAGCTCAAATTCAGTGTGTGGAGATGTTAGGAAATATTGAAGGCTGCAGAACAAGGCATGATGATGTTCTACGAGGGTGGCATGCACTAGATTTCTAACCACTTTTAATCACTTCCCAAGCATAGCCACATTAGAAGAACAAGGTCCTAGGGGAGCAGCTGGGAATCAGCCATAGTACTGGCTCCTTTTTCTTCTTTAATTTCCTTCCTTCTTTCCACTTCTGTGGGGACTCCAAAGTCAGCTCAAGATACCCCAAGACGAAGATCTCAGCACAAGACAAAGGCCAGGGATATGATACAAAGACAGGAGATAGAGGAAGACAGAGAATGGGAAGGAAAGGAAACCAGGGAGAATAAGAAAGAGTACAAGGAAGAGGGAGAAGTGATATTTGCCCCAAGGGACTAAGGACATAGCCCATAGACAATTGGAGATTTGTAGAGATAAAAGAGGAAAACCCCAAATTATGATGAGTTGGTTAATTTTGATTTGGCATGCTAATTAAGGTGACCAAAAGAGGTTTTAATTGCTGAGCTTCTGTATTTTGATAGCTGGACCTTTGTGGTCAGCTTTATGAGGGAGAAGTAGTCAAATAAAGATTAGACCTTGGTGGCTATGGATTTAAGAATGTTATCTGAGCTAGGAGGTGGTGGCGCATGCCTTTAATCACAGCACTTAGGAGGCAAAGGCAGGCAGATTTCTGAACTACAGAGATCCTCCTAGCACTATCTCCCAATTATCAGAATTAAAAGCATTTATATCATACCCACCACTGCCTCTTATTAGATGAATGAACTCAGGTAACCTCTTAGTCTTTAGTTAACAGTTAAGCAGACTACATTACATATATGTACCAGGGAATACTATGTCTACATTCTAGGGAGAAAGTAGTTTCTCAAAACTTATTAATAACTTGTTTTATGTAATATGTTCTATGAAATAATTAAGGAATTTCTCAGAGTCTGTGTTTGCTCTCCTACCAGAGAATGTGAGAAGCCATGTGGCTATTTCCCAATCGCCCTGGGTTAGGGGCTCAGATAAAACAAACCAGTGAAGAAAAATCATTCATTCCTCTGAGAGGCCAAATCTTTTAAATTCAGAATCCATTTTAGAGAACCTGACTGAAGTTTGAACTCAGGTATGCAAACATATTAGTTTCCAAGTTACCCCTTAACAAAATTCCAGTCTACCTCCATTCTCTAGGCACATGCCCAACAAGACCTGCATCTTCAGGTTATCACCCAAACAGATTTGTGCCCCCAGGTTACAAGTCCACCCCACCCCCTGACTATTGACCACCAATGCAGAGGGAAATGGAAATTAAGTTTTTTGTTTGACTCCCAATATCAGGCAATTATACTAAAGACTATAGTAGCTTTCCAATTGCTTGCACACTCACCACCCCTACCCCACTTGCTGCTTTCTATAAACCCTTGCTGGATAGATATTCAGGGCTCCCTCTCCACCAAAACCTGTCCTGCTTGAAGGTGGTGCACTGAGATGCCCAAGCTAGCTCCAATAGAATAACCCTGCTGTGAATTGTGGCTCCTGTCTGTTTTTTAGGGATTGCTAACATTGCCTTGGCACTACACCTCCAAAAATATTTTTCTTTTGTTTTATTTTATTTTGTTCATTTGTTTGTTTTCCCCCTGTGCACAGAGAGGAAGACAGATTTCATTACTGCTAAAGATTAAGGCACTAATTCGAAAGAAAGCTGAAAATGCTGTTAGCTGACAGTCACAAATCCCAGCTGCAGTTCTTTTCCCTGGGCCTCTAGCCTTCTGGAGCAATTTGGGAATTGAAACAAGAGCCAACAAACATCTCTTCTGCCCTGAGGTGCCAATGAGAAAAATGTGTTGGGTCCCAAGTTTCCTCAGAAACCTTTTCCCATATTCCACCCCAGCCAAATTCTGATCTCTACCACAGCTGCCCTCCCAGATGCCTAACAGGTGCTCAAGCTCAGGATGCCCTAGGCCATATGAGGCTACCAGGGTTGGCTCACTGCCTACCTTTGTAGTGCTATTGAGGGTTTTTAGTTCTTATCTGTAATGAAAGACAATTGCTGAGTCCCAGGAATTGTTTTCTGAGTAGAAAGAAATGAATACATATGGTTTTTTCTGAAGGAGTTAATTAAAGACTCTATGTAATACAGCAGATGGCACCACACTGGTAGGCTCGACACAGTAGGAACCTTAGGTGGTGGCACAGCAGTCACTTGCCCTGCCTTTCCATCCTGCCTTCCAGGGCTTTCTCTGAATACCCTTTGGGGCATATTCCTTGACTGAGGTCCCTCTAAGCTCTCTGTGTAAATATGCAATGGTGGGAACACACACTGAGCTACCTGGCTCAAATGCCTGAATTAGAACATCAGTAAATAGGCATGTTATCAAACAGTAAGACCAGCAAGCTCTGATGGATAATTCTAAACCTGTGGTCACATAGATAGTCCAAGAATATGCATGTTATGTACTCACTAATAAGTGGGTATTAGCCAAAAGGTAGGATATAGGGGGACGCTCTAGAATGACCCAGAGACCTGGGAGGTAAGAGACTCTCAGAAGTCAAAGGGAGGAACTTTGGATGAAATGCCCTACAGTGGGGAGAGGAAACTTGTAGAGTCTACCCCCTGTAGAAAATCAGGGCATCATGTGGAGAGATGGGGTTGCTATCCCACAGTAAAAAACTCTGACCCAGAATGGTTCCTGTCTGAAAGAACTGCAGGAACAGAAATAAAGAAGAATCCAGCGAGAGGCCTGGATTCAGCTCAGGGGAAGGCCCCAAGGTCTGACATTATTGCTGATGTTATAGTGTGCTTATAAACGGGAACCTATCATGACTGCTCTCCAAAAGGCCCAACAAACAGCTGAATCAGATGCAGATATTTACACCCAACCAATGGACAGAAACTGGTGACCCCTGTGGTTGAATTAGGAAAAAGCTTGGAGAAGTTGAGGAGAAGGGTGATCCTCTAACATCAGCAGTCTTTTTATTATTATTATTCGATATATTTTTTATTTACATTTCAAATGATTTCCCCTTTCCTGGTTCCCCACTCCCTGGAAGTCCCATAAGCCCTCTTCCCTTCCCCTGTTCCCCCATCCACCGCTTCTGTCTTAGTCAAGGTTTCTTCTATTCCTGCACAAACATTATGACCAAGAAGCACATTGGGGAGGAAAGGGTTTATTCAGCTTACACTTCTGCATTGCTGTTCATCACAAAAGGAAGTCAAGACTGGAACTCAAGCAGCTTAGGAAGCAGGAGCTGATGTAGAGGCCATGGAGAGATGTTCCTTATTGGCTTGCTTCCCCTGGCTTGCTCAGCCTGATCTCTTATAGAACCCAAGACTACCAGCCCAGGGATAGCACCACCCACAAGGGGCCCTCCCCCCTTGATCACTAATTGAGAAAATGCCCCACAGCTGGATCTCATGGAGGCATTTCCCCAACTGAAACTCCTTTTTCTGTGTTAACTCCAGCCTGTGTCAAGTTGACACACAAAACCAGCCAGTACAATTGACCCCTTGTCAACTTGACACACAAATACATCACTATTAAGCCTCAACCCTTACTTTCTTATTCATCCCCAAGATCTAAATTACTTTAAAAGTCCCACAGTCTTTACATATTAAAAGTTCAATCACTTTAAAATTTCCAATATCTTTAAAATTCAAAGTCTTTTAAAAAATCAAAGTCTCTTAACTGTGGGCTCCACTAAAACACTTTCTTCCTTCAAGAGGGAAACATATCAGGGCACAGTCACAACCAAAAGCAAAACTCAAACTCCAATGGTTCAATGTCTGGGATCCAACTCACGGATCTTCCAGGCTCCTCCAAAGGTTTGGGTCACTTCTACAGCTCTGCCCTTTGTAGCACACAACTTGTCTTCTGGGCTTCAGCTGCCTGTACTCCACTACTGCTGCTGTTCCTGGTGGTCATCACATGGTACTGGCATCTCCAAAACACTGCTATCTTCCACTGTAATTAGGTTTCACCAATAGCCTCTCATAGGCTCTCTTCATGGTGACAAGCCTCTGCTCCTATGCATGACCCCTTCACGTCCTGGGCCATCAATTGCAACTGAGGCTGCACCTTCACCAATGGCCTTCCATGGCCTCTCACTGTGCCAAGAGCCTCAGCTGCTCTTCATGACCCCTTCATGCCTTCAAAAGCAGTGCTATCTGGGTGACTCTTACACAGTACCAAGTCCAGCCACAGAACAAAATGCAACTGTGGCTATCTTTGGAACACAGCCTCTGTGCTCTCAGAAAACACTTCCCAGAAGATTTCATCTCAGTGATGCTGGTTTCTTCTTAATCACTGCTAATTTCTTAGCTCCAGCTAACCAGCATCAATAGTTCCAGTAACACAAAGGTTCCCTTTAGTGGTTCTGGTATCTTATTAATCACACCTAATTCTTCAGCCCCAGCTATCCAAAACCACAGAATCTTCACAATCGAAACATGGCCCTGATAAGAGTCTTTAATTTTCCCTCTGAAATTTCACAAGTCAGGCCTCCATCTTCTGCAATGTTCTCAACATTATCTTTCAAGCTCCTACAGAACATTCCACAGAGCTCTTAACACCGAATGGATTATCTAGCCCAAAGTTCCAAAGTCCTTCCACGGTCCTCCCCAAAACATGGTCAGGCTGTCACAGAAATACCCCACTACGCTGGTACCAATTTGTCTTAGTCAGGGTTTCTATTCCTGCATAAACAGCATGACCAAGGAGCAAGTTGGGGAGGAATGGGTTTATTCAGCTTACACTTCTGCATTGCTGTTCATCACAAAAGGAAGTCAGGACTGGAACTCAAGCATCTTAAGAAGCAGGACCTGATGTAGAGGCCATAGAGAGATGTTCCTTATTGGCTTGCTCAGCCTGCTCTCTTATAGAACCCAAGATCACCAGCCCAGGGATGGCACCACCCACAAGGGGCCCTCCCCCCTTGATCACTAATTGAGAAAATGCCCCACAGCTGGATCTCATTGAGGTACTTCCCCAACTGAAACTCCTTTTTCTGTGATAACTCCAGCCTGTGTCAGGTTGACACACAAAACCAGCCAGTACACCTTCCCACATCTCTGTTCTGGTATTGCCCTATACTGCTACACTGAGCTGTTACAGAATGAGGGGCCACTCCTCTGTTCTTCTTGGACATCACTTGATATGTGGATTATGACTTGGGTAATCCAAGTTTCTAGGCTAATATCCGCTTATCAGTGAGTGCATACCATGATTGATCTTTTGAGACTGGGTTACCTCACTTAGTATGATGTTCTCCAGATCCATCCATTTGTCTAATAATTTCATGAATTCATTGTTTCTAATGACTGAATAGTACTCCATTGTGTATATATACCACATTCTTTGTATCCATTCCTCCGTTGAAGGACTAGATGAACCTAGTTTGTGCCAAAGCAATGAAAAACAAAAAAACACAACAACAATCCTAATATTTTGGTTGGTGCCAGAAAATGGTTAAGACTTTCAAAATTGTAAGAATGGAGTGAATGACTTTTGCTGGCAATAAGATATGATTTTGAAAAACTATAAGAGAATGCCATGGAATGAATGAATGTTTGACTTCATTAAAAATCCTGTGTTGAAACACTCTCTGGACTGGTGGATTTTAGCAAGTGAGTTGATAGGATTTAGGATCATGGTGGGACCACATCTCTGGATGTGTTTGTGAGTACTTTTCCAGGAAGGTTTAACTGAGAAGAATAATACACTCTGCATATGTGCGAAGTCATTCCATGGACTGACATCACAACTGAATAAAACTGAGATAGTGAGCCAAGACCCTGAGTTCTCCTCTCTCTGCTTCCTGACTACATATGTGATATGACCAACTGCCTCACTCTCCAGCCACCAGGACTTCACCACCATGGAGGGCTGTTGCTTCCACCCTTAAACTGAAATAAACCTTGTCTCCTTTAAGTTGCTTCTTGTTAGGCATTTGGTCGAGGCAACTGGAAAGCATCAAATACACTCTCATATCTCATTCTTGCCATATGAGGATATAAATTAAAAGTCAGCTGTTCAAAACCAGAAAAATATCCTCACCAGAACCAAGTCATGTTATAACCTTGATATTATTACCATAGTACCATGAACCATACGCCTCAAGTGAGAAATCAGTTTGGTGTCATTAGAAATCCAATTTATAGCAATAATAATCTGTTAGTCAATACAGTAATTCAATATAGTGGCTCCAACACTAACCCAGTCTATCATCTTTCTCTATTTATCTTCTTTTTTGCTTCTTCTACATATTTTTCTAGTTCTTTTCATTATTGCCTGTAGTTCCTTTTTTCTCTTTATTTTTCACTTCTAAAACTTCCCTGATTATCAGTGTAATAAAAGATTATCCACAGGTAGAAGGGAGATGGTTCACCCAATTCTAACAGAATTTAAAACTTTTCATTTCCTAACACATCTCATTGTCAAACAATCTGCACTAAGATACCGAGAAAATGGGAAATTGTGTGTATATAATAAGGACAAGAAGGGAAAGTTTGTACTTAAGAACAACATATTTCCAGATGAAAGACATACACAGCATTATATTTTTAAATAAGTCTTAGGCAGCATAATAGCTGGGTAACTGTGTACCCCCACCCCATGCTGTTAGAATCTACCTCCTATCCATAACCCAAGTTATTTCTTATTATGTTTCGTCTGGACTGCTCTTAGCTCCAATTAGGCAGCCCTCTGAGCCATGTTCTTTTGGACCCTAGTCCGTCCATGGCAGCTCTCCTCCTTCCTCCTGCATGTTCTTCTCTATCCAATAGTGCCTTCTCCTCTCTCCCGTTCTTCTCATGATCTCAATCCCAGGAAACCTAAATACCACCTATGTCTCTTCTCCCCAGCCATTGGCTGCCGTCATCTTTATTTACCAATCAGAATTAACTGGGGGTAGGGTCCCCCAGTTTTTTATATGCAGACTCTCTTTGGGGCAATTAGTTTAGGGGGCCAAATTAGCATTAGAATACAAGCAGCATTAGGGAAACCCACAACAAACTTTTGAGACATCTCTTCCTATTCAATCCCCTCTGAAAACCTGTGCCTGCTGACCTTGGTACAGGAGCTAGAATGCTACAAGTAGAGAAAGAAGTCCATGGTAAAAACTTCAAGATGCTCATATATGTTGCAGTGAAATATACACTGAGGTTAAAAAGAAACTTAGGGTTAAAGTAGTCAAGTCAGGAACATGAAGGGCAGGAGTTCAAAACAAGAGAAAGGATAGGGCTCTGGGCCAGCTTCCCCAAAGCCCTTGAAGAACATGGCAAGGCATGATTGTCCTTTTGTAACAGACTAATGATAGCTTCTAAGAACACTGCTTCTACATATCCATAAGAAAGCTCATACTGTAGGTGAGGAACTAAGAATTGTTCCTATTGTTCAATAGCCACAAGGAATGGCGAAAGCTTTTTGTGACTGACAAGTGAGAAATCTGCAAAAACAGAGCTCAGTGATGACATCTGGGACTAATGGCCAGCACATGCTTAACATTAACAGCTACTGGGATACAAATAACAAATCCCAAGGATCCTTCTTGCCTCCACATGTGATAGATAGCCCAGAGAACTAACAAAGCTCATAATAATAACCTCATCCTTTGTTTATATATACATATATTATAAAACAAGGAAGTTCAGTGTCTTCTTTCTCTCTTTGGATCCTCATCCATTCCCTAGAGTTTCTCTTAAGTCTGAATTTTTCCTTTTTTTGTAATTCTCCTTAATGAATCTTGCTTATATTTTATATACTCCCATAAGAGTATAGTCTTCGTTGGCATGACACAACAAATTCAAATCACTGTCCCAAATTGCTCTTCTACGATCATGAGTTCTAGCACACTAGATCCTCGAGACAAGAAAGGCATTGTTGCATTTAATAAATAAATAAATAAATAAATAAACGAACAAATAAATAAATAAATAACTGCATCAATCTGGCCACAAATGTTCATCCTCCAAAGTCTCAGCTACAGCATGAGCTGCAAATCCATCCTGATAAACACCTTGGGCAGGGAATCTCAGAAACATTTTATGGTGTAAGTAAACCAAAGAAGAGCAGCCATGTGACAATATCTGAAAGCTACTCTATTCCAAATACCATGTGTTGGCATGCCAGCCTGTCTCCTGACTCCTCTAGTACAAAACTGGAATTAGCTTGAAGAGAAAATGACAGGCCTGCATTTCTCCCTCCTCCACTTGCCCCTCATGCCTGGCTCTGCCACCTCTGCCCCCATCATTGCACTTTGAAAGTGACATTATTCTGAACTCCACCTGCAGATTCAAGCACACTCAGGCCCCAGTTTTCTCCTCCTTCAGTGTGGTGAGAAGCAGCATGTGTATAAAGCTGGAGAATAAGTGGCATAAATAGATATATGCTGGCCTGGGGATAGAAGAGGCTTCTGGGAGTACATACCTCCCCTAATTGTCAACCACTCATAAGACATGTACCTTTGTGTTAAAAGGCAGTGCAGGTATCCCTAGTCCATTTTACAGATAGGGGAACAAGATGAAAGAACAGTGTCTTTAAGGAAAAGTGAAAAATGGATCTCGTAGAAAGTGCCTGACTATTACAGTGTAATTTATTATGCAAAGTTGCCCTTTCTGACAATCAGCAATTGAGATGGTAACAAAAGGCTTTCAGCAGGCAAACAAGCCCAGCAGGGCTCCTACCCCTGACTCTTGTCTCTCTGCAGGATACATCATTAAGCTAGACACCTTGTAGAGAATGGCCAAGAGAAAGTCAGACTTCTATAGCCTGTGGTCA
The DNA here is from genome assembly GCF_947179515.1 of Apodemus sylvaticus. Lineage (NCBI taxonomy): Eukaryota > Metazoa > Chordata > Mammalia > Rodentia > Muridae > Apodemus > Apodemus sylvaticus. Next base: position 107,458,333 of record NC_067478.1, read on the forward strand.
TCAGATCATGTTGTATGCTCTTGAAAATCCAACTGTCAGAGCTGAAACAATTTAATGGCTATACTCAGATTCCTCATACTAAATCTTCATCGTCTTTGTGCATGAAGACCTAGAGTGGAGTCCCTCCTACTTGATTTGTGAAAGAAAGGATTACATAATTTATAGGTACAAGTGAAATGAAAGGACTTACACACACACACACACATACACACACACACACACACTATCGTATGGTAGTGGAGACATACTACTATATGCTTCCTGTACAATCAGTGCACACAAAGATTCTAATGAGTTTTACATGTCCTTTTCCATTTCTAGCCTCTGATTTCTTTCCTGCCAGAAGTTTCATTTCCAGATAATTGTGTTCCTTCTAGGAAGAGAAGGAAGCAGTGACCCTCCTGATTCTTGTGGTACTGTGACTCTTCAGAACCCATTTGTACAGGTATACCACAGGTCACCTTGCCTATGCAAATCCTTAAACCACTGACCATGACTCAGCTCTTTCATCACTCAGGATGCTTCATCTCAAAAATACTTCTATGAATACTGTCTTCCATGTCAACTAGACAGAAGAGATGATAGTGATAAGAAGGAATTATGTGTGCTACAGAGTCACAGCCTCCAAACTCTTCCAAGGAGATGAGAGGTACCACCTTTAGCAACTAACCTCTAAGTGTATTTTAAGGTGATACCACTGCATTCATAAATGATTTCCTTAATACAGGAGGCAAGAAGTAAGGATTCACAGAGTAAAGGATATTGCCACTATACCACACCCTCAGGAGCTACACAATAGGATATTCACTGTAGTTGGAATATGAACAAGCAAGAACCATGACATGGACACCCACATAACTTATTTCCAAGTATAAAAGTTATAAGAGGGAGATAAAATAAATAACACATGCTTGAAAGGGCCATAAGGAATCTAATTATATTTCTCGAAAGTTATATGTAAATATATATTTGTTTTTAATGAAATTATATTTCATGGGGGTAATTAATATTGTACAAAAGATCCAAAGACTAACAAAATATCCATAATTGGGCATGAGAAGCCTCCATTTGAATCAATGGTCAAGGGAATCCAAAAGATTCCCCCAAACAACATAAGCTATTTCCTTTGGTTGACTTCCAGAACCTGAAGATCAGTGTCTATTGCTGAAAGTACCATGCACTTTGAACAGAGGACTTAAGCTGGGTCTGACTCAAAAGCCTCCCCACGAAGACTAGCTTTCATAATGCCAGAAGATGCAAGCTGTCAAGGGAGAAAGTCCTTTAATACTCCTACATAAATATGAAGATTATGAACTACAATGATCATCACAGCAAGATATCCCTTAAAGGTATAGTAGTGACACTTACATATTGGTAGTTACCAAACATTGTCTAATTAGACTTAGGGACTACTAAACAGAAAGGGAATCATTGGCTGGTACTGTAAACCTAGCCATCCACACATTGCTAGATCTCAGAGAATCTACTACTGTCATTTCTTAAACCAGTTTAGGTTTAGCAGTATAATTTCAGACTACTTTCTTAACACTTATCCTCATGTGTACTGGCAAGCATAGTTCTTACTCCCTCACTAAATGATGCTTCCTTTTGAATCAGGCAGAAACAGTTATAGAAATTGACAAATAAAATGCAGAAAATAACTGATTGAGGGTACCCATCCCAAAGTGATACAGCTACAACACAACCCTTATAGCCAAGACTAAAGAAATATAACAGAAAGGGCATAAAGATTGAAAGTGCCAGACACCAGGAAGTCTGGCACAAGACCAAGTCTTCCATACATGGTAGGCATGCTATACCCATGAAATCTCAGCAGTCAAGCTTGAACTTCTTAAAGCTTAAACAACTAAAACACCAGTGTGGTTGGGAAAATCACAAGGGGCTACAGGTAACAAAATACTGCTGAGAAGAATGACTAGTCTTCCCCAGAGATGAACATCCTAACTGCTTAAAAAATAAGAGGCCATGAATTTGAAAGGAAAAAGAGAGAGGATATGGGAGGGTGAGAACTGGGGATTGTAAAAATGATTTACTTTTATTACATTTAAAATATATAATGCTGCTTTAAAATAAGTCAAGAAAGAGAGTAAAGCAAATTCACAAGTTTAAAGGAAAAAAAGGAGAGATCCAACTAATTCAAGGGAATTTGAACTAATGCACCCTATGAATAATTCACCCAGAAGTAATATTAGCACAATACTAATAGTCTAGGATTATATGATTCTTTATATAGGATATCCTCCTGCAAGGTTCATTTACCAGGCTGTTGTCATTAACCTGGGGCCCTAAGTAGATGCCATAGATGCAAATCCTGAATTTCCTGCTAAGAATAACATGTGTATGCCTATATATGTAGAAAGCAGATCCTTACTGGAGCTAATTTTGTTCTGGTCAGATGGGATGAATGAAAATTTGACGAAGACAAGGCAAGGATCCATGAGCTCTTTCTTTACAGCATCCCAACATTCAAGTGACAATTGGGTGTGGAAGTGATTTGGAGACACAAGGTTCATGCTCCCTTGTGACATAATTAGATCAGCCTGGTAAGAAACTCCTGGTGTGTGTATTACAAAGATCTCTGGGCTTCATGCCAAAGCTAATAAAATCAGAGCCACTGCAAGAAAGGTCTAAGCTGTACTGCCCCAAAAAACTAAAACAATGGCTTAGTTTTAGGTACAATTTAAACTTGAATGTTTAATGTGTGCCTTCCCACCAAACATACACACACGCACACACACACACACACACACACACACACACACACACACACACACCACACACACACACACACACACACACACACACGTGAATGCATGCACACAACCAAAAAAAACTGTATTTTTAATTCCTTTTTAATAGTTGCAAAGCAAAAACAAAAACAAAACACAAGAGGCAATCAGACAAACACAACACCTAAAAAATTAAACCCATAAGATATATGGCTGGCCAAGATTCTCTTCTGTGCTTTGAGCTTTCTTTGCTGTCAACCAATTATTTTCTTACCTGTGCAAAATCTATTTAGTTTTATGGGATCCCACTCACATTAGCCTTAATTTTCTAGGCAAATAGGAAGTACTGCTCAGCAAGTCTTTTGCTAAACTTGTAAATTTAGGATACTGTTTCTGTTTCCTTCTAACAGTTTCAGTGTTTCAGAGTTCGCATTAAGGCCTTTGATACATTTGAAGTTAGTTTTTAAGTAAAGTGATAACTGTGAGTCTAATACTCTCTTCTACACATAGACATCGAGTGTCCTCAGCACTGCTTGTTGAAGATGCTTTCTAGTGTTTATGCTTTTGGCATTTTTGTCATACATCTAATGGCCTTAGTTGCATCTACCCATGTTGGGGTTTTCTGTTTTGTTCCATTTGTCTGTATGTCTCTTTTTATTTTAATAGAATACTGTTTGTACAACTATGTTTCTGGAATATATCTTGAAATCTGAAATAGCAACTCCTTCTTCTTTGTCCTTTTTGTTCAAGTGTTCTTTCACTATCCTTCTTCTCTTATAGCTCCATGTGAATTTTTAGATAGTGTTTTCTATTTGGATAGAGAATGTTGATTGATTGGGATGGTACTGAATCTGTACATTGCTTTTGACAGAACTCTTCAGAGATCTGAAATTTAAGTTGCAGTCTTCACTTTGGTTATATTTATTCCTAGATTTATTGAGGCCATCATGAATGGTAGTATATACATGATTTCTTTCTAAATATAGTTGTTGGCTCAGAGCAGGCTACTGATTTTTGTGAGTTGATTGTGGGTCTTACTAAGTTGCTGTACTCAATGATAAGTTCTAGAAAGATTCCTGTAGGATTTTTAGGAGTTATATATAATATATAAACTGCAAATATATAATTTTATATTTTACTATTCATATCCTTTTAATTTCCTTCTCTTGTCTTATTGCACTAATTTGTGCTTCAAGTACTAGTATATTTACACAATGGAATACTACTCAGCTATTAAAAACAATGAATTCATGAAATTCTTAGGCAAATGTATGGAACTAGAAAATATCATCCTGAGTAATGCAACCTAATCACGAAAGAACACAGATGGTATGCACTCACTGATAAGTGGATATTAGCCCAGAAGCTTGGAATACCCAAGATACAATTCACAGACCAAATGAAGTTCAAAAAGAAGGAAGAACAAAGTATGGATACTCTGGTCCTTCTTAGAAGGGAGAAAAAATACCCACAGGAGGAGATACGGAGACAAAATGTGGAGCAGAGAATGAGGGAAAGACCATCCAGAGACTGTTCCACCTAGGGATCCATCCCATATACTGTTACAAAACCCAGACACTATTTGGATGCCAAAAGTTCTTGCTGACAGGAGCCTGATATAGCTGTCAAATTGGAGGCTCTGCTAGTGCATGACAGATACAGAGGAGGACACTCTCAGCCAGCCATTGAACTGAGCACAGGGTCCTCAGTTGAGGAGCTAAAGAAAGGACCCAAGGAGCTGAAGGGGTTTGCAGCACCATAAGAGGAACAATAATATTAACCACCAAGCACCCCCAGAGCTCCCAGGGACTAAACCACCACCAAATAGTATACATGGAGGGACCTATGGCTTCAGCTGCATATGTAGCAGAGGATGGCCTTGTTGGACATCAAAAGGAGGTCCTGAGAAGGCTAGATGCCCCAGCATAGGGGAATGCTAGAACAGGGAAGTGGGAGTGGGTGGATTGGTGAGCAGAAGAAGGCAGTTTTCAGGATGGGGGAACCAGAAAAGGGGTTGTTAAAGTACTTTTATAATTTTCTGAAATTTTTGGTTGTACTATTTTCTTGTTTGTCTCAGAATCTGTTAATGTACGTCAATACAGCTAATTATGTAAGTGGACTTAAAGACAAAATTACATGAGCATCTCAATAGATGCAGAAAAATATCTTTGAAAAAACTCTTTCATGATGAACATCCTAGAGATAGCAAGACTGGAAGATATCTCAGCATAATAAAGATAAATTACATTATATTTCTTATATTCAGTTAACTGGATAAAAGGCTATATTAATTTTACTTTCTTGGAGAAACATCTCTTAGATTCATTGATTCTTATTTGCTGTTTTCTCTGTGTCTATTTTGTCAATTTCTACTTTGATTTGTGTTAGCTCTTGCTGTCATGCTGTTTTGGACTTGATTCTTGTTTTTGTTTGTTTTTTAATTATGTAGCATTATTTTATATTTGTGCTCTTTCTGACTTCTTTTAAAAAATTAATTTAATTTTTTTTTACTTATTCACCAGCCCCCTCAGGGTCACTCACTCCCCTACCCATCCCTCCTAAGTATCCCCCTCCCCCACATTGGCACTTCAAGTCTCTGCAAGGCACTTCCTCCCCCACTGATTCCAGACAAGGCAACTCATCTAGTAGAACACATCCCATATGCAGGCAGCAGCTATTGGGATAGCTCCCATTCCAGTTGTTCAGGACCCACATGAACATCAAGTTGCACAACTGCTACATATGAGCAGTGAGGCCTAGGTCCAGCCCATGTATGTTCTTTAGTTGGTAGTTCAGATTCTGAGAGCCCAAGGGTCCAGGTTAATTGGCTCTGTTAGTCTTATTGAGCAGTTTCTATCTCTATTGGGGCTACAGTCCTTCCTCCAGTTCTTCCATAAGTGTCCCTAAGTTCCATCCACTGCTTAGCTTTTCAGTGTCTATATCTATCTGAGTCAGCTGCTGGGTAGAGCCCCTCAAAGGACAACATGCTCCTGGTCTTTTACCCTTAATATTCTTTCTTTGTTCTGTATATTTTTGTTTTGATTATTATGTTGCCAAGAGAATTTTATTTTCTGGTCCAGTCTAGCTGGTTTTTTACAAGCTTCTTCTATGTTTACAGTCATTGCTCTTTTTAGGTTGGGAAAGTTTTCTTCTATGACTTTGTTAATAATATTTTATGGGCCATGGAACTGGGAGTCTTCACTTCCTTCTATTCAACTTATGCTTAAATTAGGTCTTTTCATGCTATCCCATATTCTCTTGATGTTTTGTATCAGGATGTTCTTTTTTAGCTTTAACATTTACTTTGACTGATGTATCAATTTCTTCTTTTGTATCTTCCACACCCGAGATTCTCTCTTCCATCTCCTGTATTCTATTGATGATTCTTGTATCTGATGTTCCTGTTCTCTTCCCTAGGTTTTCTATCTCCAGGATTCCCTCAATTTATGCTTTCGTTATTGCTTCTATTCTACTTTCAGGTCTTGGACAGTTTTATTTGTTTCCTTTACCTGTTTAATTGTATTTTCCTGTATGTCTTTAAGGGATTGTTTTCCTCTTTAAAGACCTCTGATTGTATTTTCCTGCATTTCTTTAAGGGATGTATTCATTTCCTCTCTATAGGCCTCTGTCATCTTTGTAAGATTGGATTTAAGGACATTTCTTGTGCTTTAGTTGTGTTAGGATATCCAGAGCTTGCTGTCGTGGGGTGGCTGTGCTTTGGAGATGTCCTGTTGCCCTGACTCATGCTGATAGTGTTCTTTTGAGGGCCTTTAACATCTGAATGGCTTTCATCCCTGGATATTTCTGCTATAGTAGGTATTGGGAGAAGGATAATCCTCAATGGTCCTGTGTGGCAGGCCTCCGATAGATATCCTTGGGCTCTATGGTTCCAGACCTGCTGTTCTGTATGGTTCAGGAGCCTCAGGTCAGATGAAGGTGGACAGAGAGATGGCAGGCTGTGTAGGACACCTTGGCTTGGCACAGAAGGCTCAGGATGCAGGGAGTATGTATATAAGAAGGGGCACTTGTCTGTATGTTTCAGGAGTCTGATGGAAGTAGAGGACAGGCAGTGGAGAAATCTCTTTCTGGTTTTTTCATATAGAAGTGTAGAAAAGTGTATTTGCCTCTTAGAGTTGCTTTTAATGTGTCCTAATAACCATTTTGTGTTGTATCTTCATTTGAATTCAGTTTTAAGGATTTGTTCATTTTTAGTTTCTTCCTTATCCCAGTCAATATTCACTAATGAGATGTTCAGTCTCTACAAGTTTGTGTAGCTAATAGAGTTCTTTGACTGTTTTGTCCCAGGTATTAAAGCATTATTGTCAGATAGGACATATGGAGAATAACATATTTCAGATTTTCTGATTTGGTTAACATTTGTTTGTGTTTTAGAGATGGGGTCCATGGGCTTCTGGGTAGAGTGCATATTCTTTGGTATTTGGGTGAAATATTCTATAGATATCTATTTGGTCATTTGATGTATAATATTTAATTCCACTGTTTCTGTGTTCATGTTTTGAAGAACTAAAAAAAAAATCAAGGAAACAAATGACCATAATAAAAAGTAGGCCGTGAATCTAAACAGAGAGTTCTCAAAATAAGAAATGAAAATTCCTAAGAAATGGTTCTTTTAAAAAGTCCATCATTACTACCCCTAGAGGCATTGCATGTATGGCTAATGTGTCACATGCATGTCTGTAGGTGGCAGAGAAGAGAGAGGTCATGTCTGTGCAAAGTGTTCTGACATGTGAATATCTGAATGATCAATTGCCTAACACTCCCTAAAAAAAAAAAGTGAGCCTGACACAACAATTAATTGGGCACAAGGGAGCCCTACAGGGTGATAGCCTGAGATGACAACCAACAAGCACCATTCAGGCCTGGGAGGGCACTCCAAGCCAGAAATGACCCCTGTCCATTGCCATAATGCATGAGCAAGGCATAGCACTCCTAAGACCTATAGCAAGACCAATCCTTGGATGACACTAGACACATAGAAGCCCCAGGAGTCACTAAGAGGATCAAGTAAGTGGTGGAGAAATGAAAGAGAAAAATAAACAGAAGGATGCAGGCAGAGCTGGAGACTCCAGGGTAGTAAAACAGAGCCTGATGTGAGTAGTTGGTGATGCCACCTGGGACTGTGGTAGAGCCCTGGTCTGCACTGCCACTAGAGACCATGACTGGGTCTATGGTCCTGAAGCAACAAGAATCTGTTATCACCAAAGGCTAGAAATACATCCCTTTTCTGGGCTGCTGCTAGGTGAGAGCTGTGCAGAAATGGCCTCATTCCTCACCTAGGAATTATTGAAGATCCGGCCCTGCAATCATAAGAGTAGGAGCTTTTACCTTGCCACCGCCCCACTGGAAAGTCAGCCTGCATACACATTGTAAGCAGTTGCAAGTGTCAGCATACCCAATGTGTATGAACATAGGAGAGCCAGCTTTGCTACTCATCACCCCTGCAGTGATGTTGACTAAGGAGATATACCCTCCTCTCCCCTCACCACCTGGGGCATGTAGCAGAATTATCTCTGGGGCCATGAAAGCAGGAGAGATAGTCCTGTCCATCTCCAGCTGCAGTACTGGGAACAGCAGGCCATGCACTTTTAGCAAAGAGCTAGCCCTGGCAGCAGGAGTTGCTAGTAAGTTGTCGCTGAAGTCATGAACGTAGGAGAGCTGATGGGATGATGAGCTCAGATACCTCTCAGGCCCAGATCTAAGGCTTTGAATTGGCCCACTACAACATTTACCCCATTGCTGGAGTAAATGAAGGGGTCTATACTTGCAAAGTCCTGCATGGCTGTGGAAAGGATGGTGTGATACAGTTCCCTGTCCCTGGAGCAGAATCAGCAGGACATGGGTTTCCATTAGTGCTGATGGTTGCTGTGGGTATAGGGCTTGTTTATATAATATACATAGTTTACTTTATGTTCCTTCTTCTAGGAAATGTTCTCCCTGTCAAGATTAATGACTCCATTATAATTAGAATCACAAACCTGGGAGTCAAGGGTGTATATAATGTTCCTCAGCAAAATGGTAAGTGCTGTGACCTACAGGACAGCCCTTAAGGCTGTAGGAAAGAACTCTGAAAACATGAGTTCAAGAATACATAATTTCTCAACTATGCAAAATGTAAAGATGCAATATGAATTTTATGAGGGGCTTCACAGACCTAAAAGAACAAAGGAAGCTGCATTAATGAGTCATATTGTCAGAAAGATACAAAAGCAGACAGATTTCTATGTACAATGTCAGCCTGGACAGAGCAAATTTAGGTCCAGGTTGGGCAGGAGTGGTGATCTCTGAGCCAGATCTCACCCAGATAGCTTATTGTCTGTGTTTCCAAAGGCAGCAGATCTCTGAATTCACTTGTTATGTTTTAAAAATGCATTTGCTGTCTTTTATAATAATCAAAGGGCTAAAGCCATAAGATGCTGATTCATATAGATAATCAAAAGGGAACCTGAGGTATATGGGTGAATTGATATGCTTTGGTATGCAAGAGCTAAGCTATCTAGATGAGCTATCTAGAGAGAAGTCTTGAGCAGGGGAGAGATCTGTCAGCTTGTACCTACCACTGATTTTGAGTCATTTCTTCTATCATGTCCATATGCCCCTTCCTCAGGATGCCCTCTCTAACTGGAGACTGCTCTTTGGCATATTTTATAAAAATACAACAATGGAATCTCTGACACAGGGCAACAACAGGATAACCTAGAGGAGTTCCAGTGAGATTCCTGTATTAATAGAGTAGCAAAATCCAGAGGCCTTGTGTAACAGAGCAATGAGATATTGCAATGAACATTGGAAAGCAAAGAAGTGTAGACAAAAGGGTATACTCGTGGACACTCTGTGACACACTACACATTCCACAACAAAATTTGCTGTTTTGGGGTGGTTATAAGGGTAGAGAGCAGGTATGAAGTGAAGGGGATATGAGTGAGATAGGGATGAATGATGTAAAATTCACAAAGAACCAATAAAAAGTTTTTTTTAATGTTCAGCATTGTTAGCAACTAGGAAATGCAAATCAGGAAAATATTTCAATTTCTTCTCACTGCAGTTAAAGTGCCAAAGATCAACAAAACAACTGACAACAGATGCTAAAGAGGATATGGGGGAAAGGGAAGACTCATTCACACAAGCAACCAATGGAATTGCAAACTGTTGTAACTCCTCTGGAAATTAGTGTGAATTTTTGTTCAAATATCTAAAAGTTAGTTTTTCACATACCAAAGCTATGTGGTTCCTTGGCAATTACTCAAAGGACTCAGCACTCTCTTGCTTCACAGATACTTACTCAGACATGTTCTTGCCACTCTATTCACAATAGTTAGTAAATAGAAAAGAAATAAAACCAAACATCCTCCATCTAACAAACTGATAATTAAAATGTTGTATATACAGAGATTCGAACACTATTCCACTTTGTAAGAATGAAATTATAATATTTGTAGTTAAATGGATGGGACTAGAAAATACCAAATTGGCTGAAGTAACCCATATTCAAAAAGGTAAATATCATATATTCTTTCTCACCTTAGGGTCATAGCTCCAAAACTTCAAATGTGAATACATAATTCAGAATAACAAAAGGAGCCAAGAAAATAAAAAGGAACTTAGGAGAGAAACTGGGGGAAATAGCAGGCTACAAATAAAATGAAGAAGCAAATCATTAAACTGTGGGGTGAAGAGTATATATAATTGGGAAAGGGTAAGGGGTGAAAATACACTAAAATATTTGTTAAATTATAAAAGACAGTAGAATTTTATTTATCCAAATTTACATATAAAATAAATAAGTATGTATAATACATGTATGCATTTAATGAAGTTATGCCATTTATACTGGCAATACCTCTCAGGAACCACTGAGTATTTAACAAAACTCCAGTACTAGGTACTAAATTCCCTTTTGAGTTGTTGGCCAGAGAAATTCAGGAGAATCCTCAAATAATGTAGACTATTGCTGTTCCCCTGGGTTGCTTCCCAAAAGTTAAAGGCAAGTCCTTGTTGCTAAAGATAGCACATACTTTAGACACAAAATTGGAAGTAATCAAGCTGGATCTGATTCATAAGCCTCTCCCTGGGAACTAGTTTTTTCCCCAGCACATAGAACTTTATTCAACATAGATCACATTTTAGAAATAAGTCCTAGCATGCATGAAGTTATTTGCCATTTTTGTATTAACATATTGTAACAGTACAAAACTAGAAATCAACAACAGAAATTATACAAACACATGGAGATTGGATGATATACTTCATTTTAACAAAGGATTATCAGAGAAATCATAAGGAAATGGAGACTTTCTAGAATTAAATGAAAATGGAAGTTCAACTAATATTCTATAGAAATCAGTGAAGTCAGTTTTAAAAAGGAAGCTTATAGCTCTAGGTGCTGTGCTAGATAATTTTACACCAACTTGACACAAGCTAAACTAGCTTTTATAGTTCCAGAAAGTACTATATTTACTGCCAAGGCAGAAAAAAATTAATAGTCCTACCTATTCATGATTCCTATGAACCACAATGATGACCAACATGGCAAGATACAATACATCTGTTCATATTTTTGTTTAAATGGCCTTCAAGACTTGTAAAAAAAATGGGAAATAATGCTTAATTCTGGAAGCCTAGCCAACTACCTATGCCTAGTACATCATAGATCTTAGATGAGATCCTTCCATTATTATTTCAATAAATTAGTACAGTTCCTAACTGCACTTTAAATACATATCTTTATATCTGCAGATGAGTACAGATTTCACTGCTTATCAAATAAGTATCAAAGTATCTCTTTGTAGCTGGTAGAGAGCATTTTGAAAACACATACACACACACACACACACAAACAAACAACAGATAAAGATGCTGAAAACAACTGACAGTAGGGTGCACAGATTCTATGGATACATCTACAATACAACTCTTGCTCCTAAAGCTTAGATGGAGCATGGAGATTATAAGTCAGAGGACGAGGAAATTTGTTGTGAATAAGATGTACTGATGATACCTCAGCAATATATGGCTGCCAATCAGGACTGAATTTTAACAATACAAGACTGTCTATCGTGAAAAATGAAAATGTCATGGGGCTCCATCCTTGGCAAAAGACCTACAGGCAACTTAGGATTATGAAGAAAGAGAAAATGAACTATTTCCAGGGATGAGCTCCCTAATTCACTTTCCAGATCCTAGTAGTCAGCCTTAAAATCATATACTTGTAAGCAACACTAAACAAACCGAGTAGACTGTTCATATATTTAGGTGTGTGTGTGTGTGTGTGTGTGTGTGTGTGTGTGTGTGTGTGTGTGTGTGTGTGTGAGTGTCTGTGTGTGTGTCTGTGTGTGCCTGTGCCTGTGTGTGTCTATGTGTGTGTCTGTGTCTGTGTCTATGTGTAACAAGAACAAAGAAAAAGAGCAAAGCTTTTAATGGGAGAGTGGGGGCTTCACTAGGGTGGTATGAGAAAGGGGTGGGAAGGAGAAAAGGGAAGAAATAATATAATTAAGATGAAAATAAAATAAAATTATTTCATGGTATCTGGCTCTTTCTAAATGTTTACCTGTGTGTAGTCATTCATGTTCATTCGAGTTATCTCATAATCACCTTCCTCTTAAACTGTACTTGAACTCAAACCTTTCAATATCATTGACTAAAAGTACATGGAATAGACCTCTTGCTGTCTCAAAAGTACATATTTTACTCCCTGAGAGGAAAAACAAATTGATAACCACAAGTTCTAGGCTTGTAAATGTAAACTAACCCCTTGCATCTTAGTAAAATGTGTTCAGCTAAGCCAAATGGAGACCACAGTACTGCTGACTAATGTTTCTCTAAGGGCCTTTCTAAGGTCCCAAGGAAAATAAGCACTATCCATGATGACTTGTAAGCCCATCCAAATTCTACCATTCTACCATTACTTTGCTCATGAGTTCATTTATACAAATACAATGTGTGCAAAGCAAAAGGAAAATATGCAGATATATTTGACAATAAGGAGACTTGAATAGTAAGTCCCAGTTAGAACTAATAAGTAAACAAAATCCTGGCTGTTTGGTAATTCATACTGTAGTAACACACAGAAACTGTGGTAAATTCCACTCCCCAAAATATTTTACTGTGCCTATTGGAGGGAAAATTTTAGTCATGCATGGGTCTGACCTTGAGGAAGATTGGGTGTTTTTCAATCAGGAAAGGGGGTAAGGTGAATAGATCTCTAAGATTCTGCTTTGTGAGCTAGGAAAAGCTATATTCACACAGATGTGGATGTGTGCTAAGCTCTATGTGACTATGCCAGGATATTGTGTATGTGTGCCCATGTGGATACCTAGTAATGCATTTGCTTTCTGGTGCACACATATGCACATAAGAATGCCTGACCCCTAACAAACATTTATAATTTCCTATGCCAAGTGCTATTCTACCTGCTAGGAAAGCTATCCCATTTTATCTCCATAAGACCTTATCAACTATATTCTAAGACTACAAAACACTGACATAGTGTTAGTCATCTTTCCATTACTCTAACGAAATGCTTCTCTAATTAAATTATAAGGAGAGAATTTTGTTTTGACATATGACTTGAGATCTGCCAGTCTATGGTTGGTCACTTCCATTGCTCACCGCTGTCTTCTGGACATGACATGACTATTCACACAGCAACTGTGATTACCTGGACATGATCAAGCTGGTTAAAAATCAAGAATATAAGAAACTATGGTTAGTTAATTTCTGCTAGGGGAGGGAGAGTCATATTTTTAATGATAAGCTAACTGTACCCCAGTGAGTGGCTCCCCACCCGTGCAGAGGCACCCTAATCAGACTCAATAGTTAATATACTTGAAAGAGAGAGAGAGAGGGAGGGAGAGAGAGAAAATGGAGTATGGAAGAAAGAAAAAGAAAGAAGTAGAAAGAAACAAGGAGGAGGAAAGGAGAAGGTGGAGGAGAAGAGGAGGAAGAGAAGGAAGAGGAGGAAGATGAGGAAGAGGAGAAGAGGAGGAGGAGGAGGAGGAGGAGGAAGAGGAGGAGGAGGAGGAAGAAGAAGAAGAAGAAGAAGAAGAAGAAGAAGAAGAAGAAGAAGAAGAAGAAGAAGAAGAAGAAGAAGAAGAAGAAGAAGAAGAGGAAGAGGAAGAGGAAGAGGAAGAGGAAGAGGAAGAGGAAGAGGAAGAAGAGGAATAAGAACAAGAGGAAGAGGAAGAGGAAGAAGAAGAAGAGGAAGAAGAACAAGAACAAGTACAAGAAGATCAAGAAGAACAAGAACAAAACAAGAACAGGAACAGGAACAGGAACAGGAACAGGAACAGGAACAGGAACAGGAACAGGAACAGGAACAGGAACAAGAACAAGAACAAGAACAAGAACAAGAACAAGAACAAGAACAAGAACAAGAACAAGAACAAGAAGCAGCTTGGGCTTGGGGACTGGGGACAGGGACATAGCTTGGACCCTTGTTGCTCTTGCAGAGGACTGGTGTTTAATTATCAGGACAAACATAGTGACTCATAGCCATCATAACTCCAATTCTATGGAATCCATTGCCCATTTCAGACTTTCACAGGCACTCCATATTTGTTTGGTACACATACATACATTCAGGTAAAAACTGATACATATAAAATAAAATAAATCTAATAGAAAAGAAAGAACATGAATTTAGGAGGAAGATGTTTAAGGGTACTATTAGGAATTGAGGGAAGAAAATGAGGGTAGATTGATCAAGATAATGATATTAAAATTTCTATATCTATATTAAAATTTACATATCTATATTGAAATTTCAAAATATCATAAAATATTACTAAAAATAAATAACTCCAATGTATAAGTTTCTAAAACACAATTTTGTTGAGGATACAACTTTATTTATTTATTTGCTTATTTATGTAAATTTATTCATTAATTTATTTATTTACTTTACATCTCCATCAGAGCTTCCCCTCCATTCTTTTCTACCAGTCTCTCCCTCTCCCCTCCCTTTCTGCCTTCATCCACTTCTTTTCAGAGAAGAGAGATAATCCCATGACTATCAAATTGCTTTGGCATATCAAGTTATAGGAGGACTTGGCACATCTTCCCTTGAAGCTAGACATGTCTGTCTAGTAAGAGGTAAGACCCAAAGTTTGGCAGTAGAGTCAGAGACAGTCCATGCCTTTGCTGTTAGAGGTTCTACATGAAGACCAAGTTATAAATCTGTTACATGTGAATAGAAGGCCTAGGTTTAGCCCATGTATGCTCGCTAGTTGGTGGTTCAGTCTCTGTGAGCCCCTATGTGTCAAGGTTAGTTGATTCTGTACATTTTTTGTGTTGTCCTTGACCTCTCTGGATCTTTCAATCTTCCCAACCCTCTTCTTCCACAAGATTCCCCCAGTTCTGCCTAAAGTTAGCTGTAGGTCTGTGCATATGTTTTCATCAGCTGCTAGCCAAAGCCACTCAGGTGACTGCTATGATAGCCTCCTGTCTACAATAGCAGACTATTATTAATATTGTCAGGGGTGAGCATTCTTTCATGGCATGGGACTCAAGTTGGTCCAGTCATTGGTTGGCCACTTCCCCCACTCTCTGCTCCTTCTTTATCCTTGCACATCATATATGTGGAAATAATTGTGAGTCAAAGGCTTTGTGGCTGAGTTAGGATCCCCACACCTCCATTGGAAGACTTCTCTGGTTACAGGGAGTGCATATTCAGTTTCACGTTTTATATCCCCAACTGCAAGGAGTCTTAGCTAGGGTCGCCATCACAGATTACGGGGAGATTACATTGTCCTGGATTTCTAACTTGTTACAGAGATACCCCCTACACACACACACACACACACACACACACACACACACACACACATGAAACACACACACACATTGATTTCAGTTCTCTCTCTCAGATCTCTTCATACTTGATTTTTCCTGTTCCTCTCCCATTCTTCTCTCCCACCCAGTTCTCTCCCTTCATCCACCCCAGATGTCTATTTTATGTCCACTTCTCAGTGATATTCCTTCCTTGGGTCCTACTTATTACTTGGCTTCTTTGGGTCTGTGCATTGTAGTATGTTTATTGTGTGATTTATGTCTAATATCCACTTATAAGTGAGTGCGTATCAAGTTTATCATTTTGGATTTGGTGATCTCTCTCAGAATGATTGTTTCTAGTTCTCCTTGCCTGCAAATTTCATGATGTCCTTGTTTTTAACAGCTGAATAGTGTTCCATTGTGTAAATGTATCATATTTTATGTATCCATTATTCAGTGGAGGGACATCTGGGTTGTTTCCAGTTACTGTCTATTGTAAATAAAGCTTCTACAAACATAGTTGAGCAAGTATCCTTGCAGCATGGTGTAGCATCTTTTGGTAATATGCCCAGGAGTAGTATAGCTGGGTCTCAAGGTAGAACTATTGCCAGATGTCTGCAAAACTGTCAATTGATTTCCAAAGTGGTTGTACAAGTTTGCACTCCCACTAGCAATGGCGAAGAGTTTCCCTTGCTCCACACCCTCACCAGCATGAGCTGTTGTTTAAGATTTTGTCTAATGCATTCTAATGGGTGTAAGATGGAATCTCAGAGGCATTT
Source organism: Apodemus sylvaticus (assembly GCF_947179515.1). Lineage (NCBI taxonomy): Eukaryota > Metazoa > Chordata > Mammalia > Rodentia > Muridae > Apodemus > Apodemus sylvaticus. The sequence goes on from NC_067478.1 coordinate 107,474,648, forward strand.
TTATTTGTATTTCCCTGATAGTTAAGGATGTTGAACATTTCTTTGAGTGCTTCTCTGCTTATAACAATTTCTCTTTTGAGTATTCTCTGATTAGCTCTGCACCTCATTTTTAATTTTGTTTAGTTTGTTGCTGTCTAATTTCTAGTGTTCTTTTAATATGCTTTGAATATTAGCCCTCTGCCAGATGTAGGGTCAATAAAGATTATTTTCCATTCTGTAGGCTACTATTTTATCCTGTTGATGGTGTCTTTGCTTTAAAGAAGCTTTTCAGTTTCATGAGATCTCATTTATTAATTGCTGTTCGTAGACTCTGAGATGTTGGTATTTTGTTCAGGAAGTTGTCTCCTATACCAATGTTCAAGGCTAGTCCCTTATTTTTCTTCTATCAGATTTAGTGTGTTTGGTTTTATGTGGAGGTCTTTGATTCTCTTTGAACTCAAGTTTTATGCAGGGTGATAAATACAGAGCTATTTTCATTCTTCTTCTTGTAGACATCCAGTTGTTCAGAACCATTTTTGAAGATGGTTTCTGTGTTCCATTGTATACATTTGAGCTTCTTTGTCAAAAATCAAGTGCTCATAGGTGTGTGTGTGTGTGTGTTTACTCCTCAGTCTTTGATTTTATTCTATTGATAAAGCTATCTGTTTTATACCAATACTATGTGGTTTTTATTACTAATGCTCTGTAGTACAGGTTGAGATAGGGGATGGTATTTCTTCCAGTTCTTTTATTGCATAGGTTTTATCTATCTTAGGGTTTTTGTTCTTCTATATGAAGTTAAGAATTGCTCTTTAGATCTGTAAATAATTGTCTTGGAATTTTGATGAGAATCACAATGAATCTGTAGATTGCTTTTGGTAAGATTGCCATTTTGCAGGCCACATGCATAAAAGACTCCATAATCTAGGGTATGCCACTCAGTTCCTCCTTCACATCAAGTTCTCTATTCCTTTCTTTACTTTTCCCTCTATACCTCATTTACTTTCCTTTCTGAAAACCTCTGCCACTTTTGGGGTTTTACAAGCTGTTCCAGCCATTTGCCAGGCAGTCCCTGGACTTCCTTTTAGCCTTTCTAACATGTCAGCTGCTAACCCCAAAATCTATGGTTTGAGGTAACTAGTATCTGTTACTGATGATTCTGTGAGTTGAATTTTCTCTTCTTGGAAGCAGCTTTAGCAGTGCTGCATGGTAGACTATTTCACACAAGTGGTCCTCAGTCTTGAATGTAGATAAAATGCTTGAAAAACCAAAGACTTCATCTTTGCACAGGAACTCTCAGTCTACAGGAGACTTTCAACTTTGAGGCAAAACTAATGGAATGCACTTTCCCTGCCTTGCCTTTGTGTGGTACCTACAACAAATAACATGGCCACAGCCAGAGTCAAGGCATCAGAGCAGATCCTACCTCCTAGGCACAATGTCACACTGAAGTTTTGACCTCTAGAGATGAGAAGACTTCCAAGTAATTATCTCAGTTTAACCTACAGAAATCACCCTACTAAATTTCAAATTATCCTACAAGAGTCATTCTTTAATTGCTTCTACTTTTTCATGTCCTTAGTAGATATTAAATACATTTTTCCAATAAAAAGAGATCGCCATTTTGCTATGTTAATCCTACTAATTGATTACCTTGTCACTCAGGGTTTCACTTGCTTGGTTAGAGTTACACCAACATGTTACTTTATTTGTGGCTATTGTGAAGGGCATTGTTTCCCTAATTTCTTCTTCATCCTGTTATCATTTGTATAAAGGTGGGCTACCAATTTTTCTTTTAGGTTATTTTTGTATCCAGCTACTTTGCTAAATGAACTTATCAGCTTTAAGCATTCTCTGGTATAATTTTGGGCATCTTGTATGTATACTATCATATCATCTGCAAATAGTGATATTTTGACTTCTTCCTTTCCAATTTGTATCCCTTTGATCTCCTTTAGTTGTCTTCCTTGACCTCTAAAGCACATTAGTCAATACGCATTTGCTAATCTTAAACATGGAGCCCTGAATTCATTTTCCCTAACAATCTTCGCCACCCACCCCTAGTCTTGATGCTTGTTGCACTTCCTCTTCCTAGAACCAGTTCCCACAGAAGACATCTTTCATTTGCCTTTGGGGCACTTTTAATTGCAGCTTCCTTTGAAATCATAGATATTAATCCCCATTGTCATTGCCCTGCCAGCTCTGTCTTGTGTGATGGGGAAAAGTTATTCCCTAATTGTAAAATGTTTTAAAACCATTTTTCAGTCCCTCTAATAAGTCTGCTTCATCTAGTCACAGACCACTCTCACTGGGGTGTAGAATTGAAATTATTCTCATTGAGAGAATAAAGTTATAGGCTTTAATATTTATATGAAGTAATAAAGTTCCTTCTATTCTGTTTATTCCCGCCCATAACTTCTTTGTCTTCATTTTCTCATCAGTTTATGAAGTGATTTCTTAATATTATGTCATACTAAGAAGCAGAAATTGACACCCAATCTACCCAAACAATAGAAAGAAACCTTCCACAAAGTTCAGAAAGTTGTGTATAGTTACAACATGGTCTATGGGTGAAGCATGGAAATGCAATGTCTTCTTTAAACAAAGCATAGCACTCAGATATCTACATATCAAAAAAGTTCCACTGGCCCAGCACTCACCTTGATGCTGGCAAGGTGGAAAGGAACCTATTAGAGAAACATTCAAAGCAGAAATATGGATTCCAAGCCTTAGCACACTTTCAGGCTTGTTTGGATTTTTTGTTTGTTTTGTCTTTATGCAGCTGACTTAGAGGATGTTATTTAAACGTTTCACCCTGTTGGTTATATGATTTTTCCACTACAATTTTTCCTAAAGAAAGAAAAGAAAATTATGATTTTAGAAAAGCAGGTGATTCATCAAACCAATGCTCTCATCACCACACTATCAGAAAATCTAGGCCACTCTTTCCCTCTATACCCAGGTCTATTTACACAAAGACCTCTGCCTTCTTCACTCCTAGATACTGTCAAAAATCTGTATAATAAACATTCTGTAAAGTGTAAAGTTGTAGTCAACTGATGGGCATTGTCACTACTATCCATTGGGTAATGTGTACTATGATCAAAATACACTATAGACATATGTGAAAATGTCATAGTAAAACATATTACGTATGCTAATGAAAGACTACTAAATTAAATTAAATTAAGAGAAAATGCAAACAAGGACACTACTGTAGACCAAATACCTTGATGAAAATTCAAGATAACAATTTATCCAATGGTGACAAGATTCAGTTTTCTCAAAAATGCTTCCAACTTTAAACAGGACAAATAGTGTGGTTGGCTACATAGTAATTTCATTATTATTTCCTTAAAATTTAGTAATTTTTATTTTTGCAACACTTTGAAATGTGTACAGAAAACGATAAAAGTTATATATATATATATATATCCCTCCAACTTCATACAAAATGTCCTATATTACTACTAATATATAGAATGCATGTAGTATGTTAATTGGATCAATATCAATACATTGCTATTAACTAAAAATTCCATAGTATAAATTAAGGTTAACAGTTCTATGTGTTTTGATTGAGCCATCTGGCCCTTAAAACACCCCATACTCAACTTGTTCAATGCATAAACACACACAAACATACACACATACTATACAGCACAATCACATATCACACATCATTGATCATCAATGGTCTATTTTACTGCCATTTTTGTTGCACACAAAGCCATAACATTTGAATAAAAAAGTATGGTGCCGAGAAGAAGGTTTATGGGACATATGGGGAGGGGGGATCCGGGAAAGGGGAAATCATTTGGAATGTAAACAAAGAATATAGAAAATAAAAATATTAAAAAAGAAAAAGAAGTATGGTGCCTTTGACTTGGCTTTAGCACAGGATAATATTGTATATTAATCAGCTGGACCAGCTCAAGTCCCAATCTCTTGTTCTTTGCTGTGACAACCCCCCATGCAGAAGCTACCTAGGGCTCACTTCATTAGATCCAGAAGAATAGAAACAAGAAAGATGTTTTTCCTACCTATGAGATTGAAAAAACTGAGAGTTTGATGTTGACTCATGGGCAAAGGTCAATCATTGTTATTTTTATCTTGAACTGATACTGTAATTTTGTTAAAAAGAATTTACCTGTTTTCTATATTTCCACAATTTTTATTTCTAATTGATTTTGAATTTTATCAGATGTTTTTTCCATCCTTGATGCTATAAATCTCTTCAAAGTTTCAATTAATAAAGATAATTATATTCATTGATTTTTTACACATTCTAAATAAGGCACATATTACTAAAATGCAATTTTTCACAATATAATGTGTAATTTTTATGCTTCAATATGGTAATATTTCCCTTCTCTATTCTCATGGAAATGATTGATCAATAACTTGATTAACCTTAAAGTCATATCCAGACTGTCAGATGGGGGAGTTATTTGTTTATTTTTAAATAATTTCCACAAGACCCAACAAGGTGAGCAATGCATCCAACTTGATTGGATAGTAGTGAGTAGAACATGTGACTGGTTATAGACATCTGGTTACAGATTTTCCATATCAAATGTTTATTAGAAAATTTCTTCCATCACTTCTCCACCTTTTGGCTAAGTTCAAGTGTAGAAATTTTCTTCCTTCCTAGATTGTGATTTAGTTATAGCTTGCTTTCTGTTTACTATGGTAAATATCGTAACCAAAAGAAATTTAGGGAGGAATGTTTGTGTAACATCCCATAATTGATGGAATTCAGGACATGTATTTCAGGCAGGAATCCAGAGACATGAACTTCAATGCATCCTGCCTACTGAACACTCCCAGACATGTTCAATTGTCTTTCCTATATAGCTCAAGCCCACCAACCTAAGTAGTCATCCTATGTCAACTAGCACATGAAAACATCCCCATAAACATGGCCAAAGGCCAGTCTGATGGAGGCAACTCTTAAGTTGAGATTCCCTTATACCAGGTTGATCAAACTGATATCCAAGACTAGCCATCACAGATGCTCTGAAAGGATGAATGTGTTTATTATTATAGGGTTAATGGGGTCTCACATTCGCTCCACCATGGGGCTTGGCTGCTCAGGGATGCAGGTTGTGGGGAGTTTGACCGTGCTTACTCCATGCTGTCACTGGGTGGCTGTCAGTGGGTGTCGGACTGTAGGGAAGTCACAGGACACAGTTCCAGGGGTGGGGAAAAGCAGTTTGAGATCCTGAGGACAGCGGGAGCTGGCTCAGGGGTCCCTGGGCCTGTAGGGAGGCCGGGCCATCTGGTTCTCTGACTCTTTTTTTTAATTATATATTTTTATTTTCTATATTCTTTGTTTGCATTCCAAATGATTTTCCCTTTCCCAGTTCCCCCCTCCCCATATGTCCCATAAACCTTCTCTCAACTCATTTTCCAATCACCTCTCTCCTAAGAGTTCTCCGACTCTTAAACACCCAGGTTCCACTGCTGGGAGCTGCGAGGAAGATCTGAGAATGGAGTGGGGGTCTGCGGGCTGGAACTAGCCTGGGACCAAGGTGAAAAAAAGGATGGAGGTCCAGATGGATCCCACTGGGTGAATCCTCGGCTTGTAGGTGGTGGCTTTGCTTTATCTTGGCCATGGCTGGGGATGCAGAGAAGCCTTCTACAGGAGATTATATGGTAGGTCTTTAGGCAAAAGCCTTCCCCGTTGCCCCCTATGGTGGATCCCAGTGACAAGAGGCAGTCCACGGTTTCAAGGCATTTATTTTCAAGGTGGAAAGTGGATGAGTCACACAGTACTCCACTTCTCGGGAAGGAGTGTCTGGGAAGAAGAGTTTTTTGTTTGTTTGTTTTGTTTTTATCCCTCGAGATCACTTCTTTTTTTTTCCAGTCTAGTAATATAACTTTTTTTCTTATCTTTTTTTCTATATTCTTTGTTTACATTCCGAATGCTTTCCCCCCTCCCCATTGATCTCATAAGCCCTCTTACCTTCACCTATTTCCTAATCACCCCCCTCCCATTTCCCTGTCATGGTCTTCCCCTACAATGGTGAATCAACTCTTTTCAGAGCCAGGGCCCTCTCTTTCCCTCTTCTTGGGTATCATTTGATATGCTAACTGTGTCTTGAGAAGTCAGAGCTTCTGGGCTAATTAATATCCACTTATCAGTGATTGCATTCCATGTGTATTCTTTTGTGATTGGGTTACCTCACTTAGGATGATATTTTCCAGTTCCAACCATTTGCCTAAGAATTCCATGAATTCATTGTTTTTAATTGCTGAGTAGTATTCCATTGTGTAAATATACCACATTTTCTGTATCCATTCCTCCATTGAGGGACATCTGGGCTCTTTCCAGCTTCTGGCTATTATAAATAAGGCTGCTATGAACATAGTGGACCATGTGTCCTTATTGCATGCTGGGGTATATGCCTCTGGGTATATGCCCAGGAAAGTTATAGCAGGGTCCTCCAGAGTGTCATGTCCAGATTTCTGAGGAACCACCAGATTTATCTAAGTCCTCCAGACCTTTACATGCCTCATTAAAATGAAGATCTGTCTTGAGTCCAAGTGACCACAGGTCACATCCACTACCTGTGGAAGGGTTTGGGGCACTGCACTTACGTGACTGATGGCCACAAATCTATGGTGGACTGCAGTGTTGTGCCTGGAACCTGGTATTTGGAAACAAGGCAAAATGCCTCTGCTGTTGCTTTAGGGTCACTGGGGTTTCTAATCATAGCTAAAGCAAGAAACAGACTGTCTTTCACAGTCCTACATGATGAGGTATTATGCACAATGGATTCTCTTGTCTTTGTAGGGTATGGAGATGCTGGGGCAGTTTTAAGATTGGGAAGCTGGAAAACTAAAAGACCACCCAGTGATGAAGGGTGGAAGATGTAGCATAAAAACCATCTATCAGTTTACATTTCAATTTTCTTGATCCTCAGAAGTAGAAAATAGAGCTGACCATGCCCTGCAGTGTCTGGAATGGGGAGCTCTACTGTTAGGGATCATGTTATCCTTTACTTTGGGGCACATAGCTTTCTTCCTCAGGTTGTCCATACTTATTTTTCCGAATCTGCCTAGAAGAGCTACTGACATGTGTTTGACAAAGGACTCAGGGACCACAAATATTTAGTCACATGTATATCCTAGGCCAGTGGTTCTCAACCTTCCCAATGCTAAGACCCTTTAATATGGTTCCTTGTGCTGTGGTGACCCCCCCAACCATAAAATTACCTTGTTGTTATCTTATAACTATAATTTTACTACTGCTATAAATATAATGTAAATATTTTATATGTGAGATAGCTAATTTGTGACCCCTTAGAGCATGCACAGCTTTCCTACCATGGTTTGTATCTCCAATCTACTGGAATCTGACATAATCATGTTGTGTCTATTAGTTTTTATTTTGCTCATTTCACATTGTTCTCAATCCACTGGTGTCCCATATTTAGGAATAGTTCATGTCAAATCAGTAGTGGTACCATCCCAGTGAAGGCAGCACAAACTCTCTAAAAACCACTGTGGACCCCATTGTGGATGCAGAACATAGCCCTTGAAATTCTTTATAGAAGAAAGATATCATCACACTGAAGTGTTTGGCTGCACAGACACCGTATGTTGTGAGAAGTCTTGAAGTCAATGTTCAGAGGCAGCTAGGAAGGGCATGATTGGACCATGAGACAGCTAGGCAGTGGAAATAATTGAACACCACTAAGCCTGCAGCTGTATGGAGTGGTACCTGGAATGTGGATGATGGTAAAAAAATGATTATGAGTTATTGGTCAGGGAGAGCTCAGAGATATCTATAACAACAAAACTATTATCATGGTTCTTCGTTCCCTACAGTAACTAGATGGGATGCTGGAAGCATCACTCAATTTGGATTCCAGACACAAATTAATTTGAACTGAATAGAAAATCAATCCTCCTCCTCCTTCTCTCTCTCTCTCTCTCTCTCTCTCTCTCTCTCTCTCTCTCTCTCTCTCTCTCTCTCCCCTTGCGCACGCACGCGCACACACACACACACACACACACACACTCACACACACACCAGAACTGTCTGATTTAGTGAACCACCCTAGTGTAGACCATCAAACCTCTCACTTTTTCTGTACCAAGGCCTCCCTCACCTTCACCTAGCATTTGCAGAGAGGCAAGCATCAAAAGACAGCAACAGAGGTGATACTGAATGTGCTTAGATAGAAAATTAGAGGCATCCTGCTTTAAAAATGACAGACATGGAAAAGCAGTACAGCCACAACCTCCCATGTAGAGTATACAGTGAGCCATTAACCTCAGAAATGCTTTGAGCTAAGGAAAATTTAAAAATGCCCCCAAGATTCTGACTATGATGGATAGCTGTATGGAGAAAGAATGGCTTCTGCTCTCACATATCACGGTAGACCCATTTCCCTCCTAGGTGATGCCAAACAAGACAATAACTCCCCCCCTGCATTTAAGTGGGGATTTGACTTTGACCTCACAAGATAGAGATGGTTGTATTGGAGAATGGATATTTTTAGGATAAGCACCCTTCAGTAGGTCTCCTCATATTAAATTTGGTTATGAATGGCAGAAAGTGAACATAAATCAACTGAGAATTTGGCCTAGTCAAAGATACTATGGGTCTGCAGGTATCCAGCCTCCAGGGATGGTACATGCTTTAGAATGTTTCCAACCTGTCAAATCTACACCTTCTTACCTATGTCAACAGGGCAGTAGCAAGCCTCTCTAACCTGCTCTTATTATTTCAAGCATACGGAAAAGAGTTCTGCCACTGTTCCCAGAGACTTAGCCATCCCTTGTTCATAGTCAACTATGGATTGGATTGGCTGCTTATCATAGAAAATCCTTAATTTTCTCTACCATAAGCAATCTCCTCCCTAATTTAAAGGATTATGTCTCTTTTAATAATCAACTAGGGAAGAAAATACATCAGAAGGCAGGTACATGTGCTGGAAAGTCCTATGATCTTCCCGAAGGACCATTTGAGCAATCAGAAATTTGAGCATTTGAATTTCAGAATTTCCAGGCTATGATTGACTTCCCTGTATACAGTGGAAAAGTAATGAAGCCCTTCTCCTTAGGCTGCTGAATGTATTAGTTACTAGTGTCAGAAATAACTTAATGAAGAAAGGGTTTATTGACACTTGTAGTTCATAATGGCAAGTAGCGCCATAAGGCAATTGGTACAGCTAGCTCTTGATGCATCTAGGCACAATGTTGTCAGGAAACAAAGGGCAATGAATATTCCTACTCCAACAGCTTTCTCCTCTATATTCAGAATAGGACAACACAAGGAAAGATACTGCCCACATTGTGAGTAGGTCACCCCATCTAAATAAACCTAATCAAAATAACCCTTCAAATTGAAGTTTTATCTCTTTAATGATTCTAGATTCTGTCAAGCTTACACCCAATGTTAAACAATGCATTGAATAGCCATGCACAGAAGTGCCTGCCTACACTGTCTCTGTCTAGATTCAGGCTCTAGTAAGTTGTCAAGGCCTTTCGGTACTGAGCTGGTCTTCTTCAATGGAACTCAGATGCCTTCTAGGAGCCATTCAAAAATCTTTTCCTATCTCCTGAAACATTTGCCAGATCATTTTAACCACCCCAGTCTCTCTACAAAAATATCAGTCAGCCCCTCAAGGGCACCTACTCCTGATAGCACCTGAATTCACAGCCATCTTATGGGAGGACTTAAGACCTAATGGAGCTGGGCATGCTGGCATATGCCTGTAATTTTTCCACACTAAAAAAGGTCAAGAGGGGAAACCCTTTAACCTATAGGAGATGGTCTAGTAGGTTGCTTCTCTTCTTGTCTACTTTGCTGCGATAAGATGCTAATTTGTGTCTTATACCACAGGCATGCCCTTAGCACAGACAAGTAAACCCTCTGCAGAGAGGCCACACATTACCTCCCTGCTCGTCTTCCCTAATGTACTCACTGCCCTGGTCCTTGAGCACTTATTTCTTCACTAAAAATATGAACCCCAAACCTAAGAGTTTTCTTTAAGTCAGTAAACACAAGCTCATGTAGTGACAAACAAGTTGAATAATGAGAGAAAGACACTAACTCTTATAAATCCTATTGTATGAGATGGTTCATTAACTGTTTTCTGTGACAGGGCCTTCCATAGGTAAATCTTGTTTTCTGTCACTCATCTTGTTTTTTTTTTTTATTTTTTTATTTTATCATGGGTTTAGGGAGTAAAGTTGGAAGATGTCATGCTATGACCAGACCACCTGTTCCTATCTGATCTTTCTCCCTATAACTTTGCCACCCATCTCCAATAAGCCAAATATACCCACAGTACATGAGAAGAGAGGCAACAATATGTTTTCAGTGTCATCATATTAAGAAGAAGAACACTAATGAAATAAAACACATATAGTACCCTGCAAGATATAGGTCCATCAAAGATCTTTGGGCATAGAACTCCATTAGCTCAGGAGTTAAGGCTCACAATTGATAAATGGGCTTTCATAAAACTAGAAAGCTTCTGTAAATGCAAAGGAAGCAATCAATCTAATGAAAAATGGGAGAGAATATCTTCCAGCTATATATCTGATAGACAATTAATTTCCAGAATATATAAGAATCAAAAAAAAAAAAGAAAAGAAAACACAGAGTCAGGAAAACAAATGGTCCAATTAATTAAAAGTGGAATATGGATCTGAGCAGTTCTCAAAATTAAAAAACTTAAAAAGCTCTAAAAAAAATCTTTTACAGTGTTCAACAGTCTTGGCAATTAAATAAAGGTAAATTAAAAGTATTTTGCTATCTTATCTTTCCCCAGTCAGAATGGCTAAGACCAACAAAATAACGTACAGTAAAGTTGGATAAAGTGTAGAGGAAGGGGTACACCATTCACTGTCAGTGAGACTGTAACCTTATGCAGGCATTCTGTAAATTAGTATGGACAGTTCTCAAAATCTGAAATGCATATACCGTATGATTTAGCTATACCATATCCAAGCATATGTTCAAAAGGCTTGACATCCTACTCCACAGATAATTGTTCAGCCATAGTCATCCAATTCCATCCACAATAATGGAAACAACCTTAATATCCTTCAAAAGATGAATGCATGATAAATGTGGTACATATTCACAATGGATTTCTATTCAGCTGTGAAGAAAAATGTAATTATGAAATTTTCAGTTAAATGGATGGAAATACAAAACATAATGAATGAGATAGCCCAGGCCCAGAAAGAAAAATGTACATGTTCTTTTTTGTTGTCCCTAGTTCCAAACCTTTAGATGTGAGTGTTTCACTTAAAATAAATCCACATATCAGAGAATTAAAAATGGATCATAGGGAAATGGGTAGGAAGAGTTTTAGTGAAGGGGATAATAGATGGGAAAAAGATGGATGGATCCTGGAAAAAGGGATGAGAGGACAGGAAAGAGTAAAGAGACATAACACTGAGGATGCTTGAAAAAGGTCTAGAACAGTGTGGGAGTTTTGTTTCTTAAAGTATATGGCTGATCATTTGGTAGGGATAACAAATAGATGTGCTCTTCCTTGAAGAAGACTGTTTCTCCCACTCTCAGAATTCCTTAGTTGCCTGAAGTTCTTTGTACATGGTGTCCTTTGCATATCTATTTTTGTATGTTTAGGCAGGTGTGATAATGAGACTTTTATGACATACAAGTGTCCCGACCCACAGGACTGTCAACAGGGTCCCAGGAATACCTAAGAAAAAGGCAAGAGACAAGAGACGCGAGAGATGGACAGCAAGACAGTATTCAGATCAAGTTGTCAATTTTTATTTTTCACACCAGGCAATATAAAGGGAAGCTTGCAAGTTTTGAGAGGGGTAAAGGGGGAACAATCTCAGGGGGCTGGCATTATTTCTAAGAAGCAGTTTATCAGAGTTTCTGGGAAAGGCTAGTTATTGCTGCTGGAATTTTGGCATGATAAAAAGGGGGTCATGAGGAGATGAAATGGAAAGGAGTTGCTATAGTGACCTATCCACAGATGAGCTTCAATAGGAGGGGGTTTTGAGATCTAAGTAAGAATGACCCCTGGCATCGAGATCTAAGTGAGAATGATTGCTGGTATCGAGATCTCCTGGCATCGAGATCTAGGTGGGGATGACTCCTGGTATCGAGAGCTCTTGGCATTGAAATCTTTAGTGAGAATGGGTCCTGGCATCTCTCCCTTCTCTGTATAGTAGAGAGCAGAGGTCAGACAGCCATTGATGGAAAGCAAATGCGGCACCAAGATAATGGGGCAGTGCCTGTCTTAGGAGTCATCTTCCCGTTCCCATATGGATGTCTCTGCCAGCCTCCAGAGACTCCTGTCTTAGGTGGGAGTGGCCCTGGGAAGTTGCCCATCCTCGGCTAACTGTCCAGCAAATTCATTGTTATTGGTGCCTTCAGCTTGTGGGGATCCTTCTGGAGTCCTGACTGGAATGGCTGTGACAAGAATGCTCTCTCTGCTAGGGCACTGTAGTGTGCTGTTTGGGCTGTTTTGCCTTGGGGGTTTAGGTAGTCATCTCACAATCCTCCATAGCCAAATGATGGTAATGTACCTGAATGGGCGTGGCTGCCAAGTCATCCACCTATTTTTTAATTAGGGTAATGAGGTGTGTAAAAGCCCATGGTCCAAAAGAACATAATAATAATAGTCCTACAAAGGGTCCTAGGATACTGGGTAAAAGTGTAGTGAGCCATGGAGAAGTAGAAAACCAATTTTTATACCAACTTTCTTCCTGTTCTCTTTCTCTCTTACATTTTTCTAGTCCTTGTCTGACTATTTTCATGCTATCTTTTACAACTCCTGTCTTATTAGTATAGAAACAGCATTCTTCTTTTAAAGCTGCACAAAGTCCACCTTGTTGGTGGATCAAGTCCCCAACTATTTTGGAGGACAACCTCAGCTAGGGAGTCAATGGCGTCAGAGAGATCAATTATCCCCTGCTGAAGACATTGGACATCTTGATAGATGGTGGCACTTAGCTCTGTGTACCTAGAGTTAGAAAGAACAAGGGAAGAAATACCTGTCCCTACTCCCACAGCTCCAAGGCCAAGTAGGACAGAGATAGTAACAGCAGAGATAGGTTCTCTGTAAGGGCAGCTCAAAGAAGTGGAGTCTCCAGTGGATGTGGATTGATCCCACAGGTGAAAAAAATCTTCAGAGTTATAATAAACTAAATAAGGAACCATCTTAATAAGGATGCAAAACTCAGGGTTCTCTCCAGTCTTTCAATTTTGAAAAACTGAGGCAGAGAGGCAAGGTGTAAGGCCATCAAGGCACACCCACCAGGTTCCCTGGGAGGGGGAATAAAATAATTACCAGGAGGGGGAAAATAGGTTTCATTACACAAGTTAGCATAACTGAGGGGACATTTGTTCTACTAGAGATCACACAAAGTCCCAGGCCAGATATTTGGGTTGATGAAAGACCTAGCCAAGCACCCTTTTGCCAACAACAATGCCGTGGATCATCAGCATGGGGGGAGCATCAAAAATGGCAATTCCTCCATAGAAGGGTGGTTGGGAATGGTTGCATAGCCAGCAGTCTTCAACAAGTTCAGGGGAAGTTTCATTTAAGGGAATTGTATTTGTATAAATAATTGTAAAATTTAAGAATTATTAGAATTTAGAAACAATTCCAAGCAATTGTAAGTCATATATATATATGTATATATATATATATATATATAAATTAAAAGTTTGATTTTTAACATTTTAAAAATAGCAGCTACAGCACCGAATTTAATTATCTGTGCTGAAGCAAGGGGAAATGCAAAAGAATAAACATATGGTCTAATTATATGAGCTTTACTCCCACGGTAGATGCATTTTTTAAGATGAATGTATAGATCTATAAAAATATAAAAGCATGTATGACGGCAAATTTGAACAATTTATCTTTTAGATAACAATTATTAATTTTGTCAAAAAGGCTTGCCATGTAATAAATTAATTGTCAATAATAATTAATTTGATTGCTGCTGGAAACAAGGAGCAAATGTTTTATCACGCTTTTAAAACATTTCTTTTAAAAATAATTTTATGATTTTATCTTGTAACACTTTATTGTTACACCAAATCTTTATTGGAGGATGTTACAACTTTATTTGGAGAGATTTTGCATTGACGTTTTCTTTGTCAAGGAATGGAAGTGAACACATATCACAAACTGTTAACAAATACTTACGGTAGCTTTCTCCAAGTTATGTCTCTTCATATTTATTTTGTGTCTATCTTGAGAACATCAGAGGCTTTAATCTTCTTGTGGCATGCTTAAAGCAGTGTCTTAGCCAAATGATTTATCTTAACACCTTTTGAAAAACATTTACTTAAAAATTTTAAAAGCCCATTGTTAAGAGCAAAGCCCTGTAATAAAATTCTATTAACAATATATATATTGAAAAATTTACAATCTTAGTTTTTTGTACTGAAGTAGAGACAAAATTTTTTCCCCACATAAGGTAAGCTATTAGCCATTTTTTGAGGATAAACTTTTTAGTGAAATTATTTTCTTGTATTTTTTAAAGTTAGTTTATGCTCTTTTAAAGTTAGAAGTAAATGCTTTTATAATTATCAGGATCCACAAGCAAAAAAAAATTCCTCTTTAAATATATAATAATTTTGTATGTAGTAGGCAGGCCAAATTTTAATGCCTTTATAATTTCTATACAGCCTTATTAATCTTTCATAGATCTAAATTTGAACTGTATATTGAACCATATCTGTATAAATCTGTTAAAAATGTACTTTTGGCCAGAAACTCTCTAGTTGAGGCCTGCAAGGTGAAAGCAGTATCTCTCAAGCCTCTGCTGAGGCAGCTCTGAGCTTTGAATTAACTCAAATGTAAATCTTTGGATCTGAGTCTGTTATCTCTAAGGCCAGACCTACACCCATCGGTCCTGCAAGCAGTAGCCTGTAACCAGACCCCATTATATGAAGGTCAAATAACAAAAGGAACCGGTAATATTAAAGCATAACTACAATTTTTGAAAGCAAAAACCAGTTTTAAGCAATCTTTTACTTTTACACATTACTTTTACATTGCAAAGTTTGTCCATCAGCTTGTATGCTTGAATGTCTGACAGTATAATTCAGTAAAGAGACATTATTTTAAATATTATTTTTTATAAGTCTAATTTCTAGGATAAGAACCACATAAAACATTATGCTAATTTAGAAGTATCTTAGAGGCCTGTTTTTCTTGGCTTGTGTCATGTCACGTGCTGCTTAAGATAGCTCTAACCCTGAATTATCAGTTTTAAAGTTACCTTTTGTAACCATCATTATATTTTTTAAATCATGTCCAATAATTTGTAAGCCAGTACTCTATAGCCAAGACATGTAAAACATTTATACCTTTAAGACCGATTAGACATAAAAATGAAGTGATTCCACGATTTTCATAAATTTAAACCATTTTTTTAAGGGAAAAAAGCACTTTGAAGCGAATCTTCACCATGGTAGAAACTTTTCTAGAAGAATTAACCATTCTCACTTGTCCTAGAGTTTGAGGCTGCTGGCCTTTTAAAAAGTAGCTTTTTCTCCAGCTGTGTTTGATTCCTAGTTAGGAATGCAAGGCACCTTAAATCAGCCTCTGCTGTGTAAACTGCGACTGGCAGGACTGCCAGCAGATAACATTTCTTTTACCATTTTTTTTAAACATGAAACAAACAGTCATCCAAACAAGGACAAACATAAATTGACACACATATGGACAGGTTTTGGTGCACCAAAGATGGACAATAGACAGAGAGGTACTTGATGTCCCAGAGAGATCCAAATATCTTAACCAGAATTAAAGATATCTCCAGTAGGATCCAGAGGGAAAGGATTTCCCTCTTTATGTCTCTCCTCCACAGGAGAGTTTTGAAATAGCTTTTAACCATGTTTTGTTTTTGTTTTTTTGTTTTTTTTTATACCATGTCCTGCACGTGGAAAAACTGTTTTTTGAGACCTGCTTTTTATCTCTCTTGTATAAGGTTTAACTCTCTGTCTTCTTTTTCTTCTGGGAATTCTGCCAGAGAAGGGAGGGGAGGCACAGTGGCAGCCTCTGATAGCTACTCCCCAGTGCCCTGCTTTTTTAAACTTTGTTGGGTTCATAAAAAGAGAAAGAAGTTTAGAGGATGTGATATGCAGCAATGTAGGGAATGGAAGTACCTAGGCAGACACACACACAGAGACATGGTATAGAATAGAGTTTATTCAGGACAGAGGATGAAAGTTAACGGGGTAGTGGAGGCAGAGAAAGACACAGAGAGAGTGTGTAGATAAGTACAGACTGCCCATGACCATGTGGAGAGAGGTGAGACGGGAGGAGAGCCCAGGAGTTTCTTTGCAGTCCAGGACTTACACTCTGTCAGTGAGCCATTTTTACTTTCGATTTCTCTGGCTGCTTCAGCTGCCTCTGACTTCCAAAGAACAAATTTTCCCCCAGAGAACTCAGCTTGGGCAAGCTGCATAAATTCCTCAGGTTTGAGCCAGCCCTTGGCAGAAGACTCTAAGTGCCAAAGCGAAGGGAGCAGTCCGCCCATACGCTGTGCCTGCAGGCTTTAATTTTTCTAAAATTTTAAAGTCAAGGTGCTTGCTTTGGCTCTGGCTTTTTCTGGGTGTTTGTCTTTGAAATAAATCCTGAAGTTAGAGTCACCTGTCCCTCTAAATCTCTTAGCACCTTTAAGAGGGCTACTTGCTCCCTACTGCTCTCTACCTTTTGGGGGAAGAGAAGAAATTTCTTCAGTGGCTCTCCTGCTGGCAGCTTTCTCTTCCAAGTTGGCTTCCTCCCTGGGTGATAGAGTGTCAGCACCTGAATTATGACTATATTTCAGAGTTTGTAGAGAAAGATAGACTTTGGGCTTTTTGAGAAATTAGGGAAAAGAGAAGACATAGACAGAGACCATTTTAAACTTTCCTCCTCCATTTCAATCACCACAGAGGAGGAAGGGATAAGAGAGCACGGAGACAGTGTCTGGATAAGCACTTTTTCAGAGAACTAGATCATGGATGCAGGAGAATTCTGAATAATGTCATTATACAGAGACCAGTAGTTAAAGGCAGTAACCAGAACTACCCCCTCCCCACCACCAAAAGTTGCATAGTAATCTCTAAAACAGTTGCTTATTCTAGCCCATGTTTTTTTTATCTATGCTTCCTTCCTCTGGGAACCAGGGACAAATTTGTCTGACTCTTTTTCACCCTAGCCCCTCATGTCTTGAGAGATTCCTTGAGCCTTAAAACAGGCTGAATAAATGCTTGTCCCATGGGGTCTCACCTTCCTGAGACATTGTCCCTGTGGAGATTTTTTTCTGGCCGAGCGCCGGTGGATCAACCATGCTTCGACCTAATCTGCTCCTGGAGCTTCGTGTGAAGAGCTCTTTCCTGGGTCCTATGGCCTCCTTTTCCTTAGTGACTCCATGGAGGCCCTACATCGGGTGCCAGAGTGTCCAGACCGGCAGGACAGTAAACAGGGTCCCTGGAATACCTAAGAAAAGGCGAGAGTCAAGAGACGTGGGAAATGGACAGCAAGACAGTATTCCGATCAAGCTGTCAATCTATTTTTCACACAAGGCGATATAAAGGGAAGCTCAAAAGGTTTGGGAGGGATAAAGGGGGAACAATCTCAGGGGCCTGGCATCATTTCTAAGAAGCAGTTTGTCAGAGTTTCTGGGAAAGGCTAGATATTGCTGCTGGAATTTTGACATGATAAAAAGGGTGTCATGAGGAGGTGAAGTGGAAAGGAGTTGCTATAGTAACCTATCCACAGATGAGCTTCAAGAGGAGGGGGTTTTGAGATCTAAGTAAGAATGGCTCCTGGCATTGAGATCTAAGTGAGAATGACTGCTGGTATCGAGATCTCCTGGCATCGAGATCTAGGTGGAGATGGCTCCTGGTATTGAAAGCTCATGTCACTGAGATCTTAAGTGAGGATGGCTCCTGGCATACAAGTAACATAGAGTCTAAGCAAGTTGTGCTAATGTGTTTACTCCTGTGTGTGGACATGTATATGTGTTTTGTGTACATATAAACAGTTTAAATGTACACATTTAATGTATAAATAAATACAGTTAAATGAAGTCCACATGTATTGCTGTTTTT
The DNA here is from genome assembly GCF_947179515.1 of Apodemus sylvaticus. Classification (NCBI taxonomy): domain Eukaryota; kingdom Metazoa; phylum Chordata; class Mammalia; order Rodentia; family Muridae; genus Apodemus; species Apodemus sylvaticus. The sequence goes on from NC_067478.1 coordinate 107,492,697, forward strand.
TGTCAATAGCCACAGACTAACAAAATCCTAAGTCTGATGCATGGAAAACCTCTCATGATACTCCTAAAGCAATATAGGCTATTGCTATTTCTTTTGGTTAACTTTTTGTTCTTGAAGACTCTATGTAATTTGAAAATTGGACTTGAAATTGATCTGGGACTGCCTTGGAAGCCTTCTCCCTTCTCTAAGGACTATATCCCATAATGGTAGAAGGTGCTATGCAAGCTATCAAAGGGAAAAAGCAATCAACAGTCCTACCCAAATATAAAGCGTGAGTAGTACAACAAATGAGCAATATAATATCATGCAACAGTGTCTCATATCTTTGCATGAACCAACAGATATGGAATTGTAATGTGCCAGCTATATATATGGGCATGTTACATGCCCTAGGCGATGCTGCCATTTTTCTAAACCAATACAATTTTAAACTTCCTTACATACATAGATTAAGTATAGAAGAAGTCACTAATATTAAAGTGAGTTGGAGGAGGCATAGGAAAAACTGGAACAGAGAGAGACAGGTAGAGATGATGTAAATAGTAGTCATATATGAAATTTTCAAAATAAATTTTATTTGCCTTTTTATGCACAGGGCTTACTTCTGTATAGCTCTGGCTGGAACAGAGAGAGACAGGTAGAGATGATGTAAATAGTAGTCATATATGAAATTTTCAAAATAAATTTTATTTGCCTTTTTATGCCACAGGGCTTACTTCTGTATAGCTCTGGCTGTCCTGGAACTTATTTTGTAGACCAGACTGGCCTCAAACTCAGATATCTGTTTGTTTCTGCTTCCCATGTGCTGGGATTAAAGTACGTGTCACTATTGCCCTTAATGAGGAGGAACAAAGTGTTCCCAGCAACCCATCAAGTAAATTTTCTAGGTCCCGGGGTTCATATTTAAATAAAAGTTAGAAATGTGCATAACTAAGTAGTTCTGGTCATGATATGCTTACACCCACCACCATTGGCTCCATTTGGCTCTATCTGCAATGTGACCTGGCAGTTTGACAGAACTGTATGAAATATTTCTCAGGGAACCAACCCTTGAATTTGGCTGGCATGAGAGCCTTAGTATTTTCTCAATGTGACATTCTTATGGATATTATAATTCATGGATACTGTTCTTTAAGAAGTGTGATAGTCAACAGAAGAAACACAGAATATCTTCCCCACAACCAGGGCACTTACATCCAGAAATCTATGCTAAATTGATTGCTCCAAGTATTAGTATTGGCTTTTCTAGTTATTATACTTATCTCAATTATCTCATGTAATTTTCTACTTAACTTTTAAAATCTGTATCTATATATTTTGTTTTAAGCATGCAAATAAAATAGTGTCCCGTGAAGGACTGTGAAGAATGATTTCTGATGCCTAATGAAGACAGAAGGGTTTAACAAGGCAAATCATATGCCTAACTAACTTAATGGTGACATTATGTTAAGCTGTTGAAAAGTTCTTATTATATCATTTATTCTGTAAATATACTTGGCAAATCTTTTTAAAACATATAATGGAAAGATAAAAATTGCATTTGAAGCAACTAAACTTCTTTTTTTTCTTTTTTTTTCTCTTTTTAATATTTTTATTTTCTATATTCTTTGTTTACATTCCAAATGATTTCCCCTTTCCCAGATTCCCCCTCCCCATATGTCCCATAAATTTTCTTCTCTCCACCCATTCTCCAATCACCTCCCTCCTTTTTCTCTGTCCTTATATTTCCCTCCAACGCTAGATCAATCCTTTCCGGGATCAGGACCCTCTCCATACTTCTTCATGGAAGTCTCTCAAATTCATCTGGAATAACAAAAAACCCAGGATAGCTAAAACTATTCCCAACAACAAAAGAAATTCTAGAGGAATCAGTATCCATGACTTCAAGCAATACTACAGAGCAATAGTGTTAAAAACTGCATGGTATTGGCACAGTAACAGACAAGTGGACCAGTGGAATAGAATTGAAGACTCAGATATGAATCCACATACCTATGGTCACTTGATCTTCGACAAAGGAGCCGACAACATCCAGTGGAAAAAAGATAGCTTTTTCAGCAAAGGGTGCTGGTTCAATTGGAGGTCAGCATGCAGAAGAATGTGAATTGATCCATTCTTATCTCCATGTACTAAACTCCACTCCAAGTGGATCAAGGGCCTCCATATAAAACCAGACACACTGAAACTAATAGAAAAGAAACTGGGCAACTAAACTTCTAAATTAAGGGAGCCTACATTACTGAAGTTGTGACAACTTTTAGTTTGTTTCTTAGCCCTTAGATAACATGTGTGTGTGTGTGTGTGTGTGTGTATGTGCAGAATCTTTGATTACAATTGAGTTAATGGCAGCCATAGAACCAAAGACTCAGAGGATCTCAATTAATGTGGTCTTTCATGAATAGGGGCCCTGAGAGAGGATCTCTGAATGGTCCAATCTAAGAGAAGTTCACTAAGGCAGCCACTAACTGTGAAGGTTACTTTCAATCCTGGCTGGCTCCATAGGCTCTCATAAGAAGTGAGATATGCTTCATAGCTGGAGACTACATGAAGTCCTTTGCTGCTCCTGTGGTACCAGTTTGGTGTATTCAGGAGAAACTTATTAATAAATAGAAAAGATTTTAAAGATTCAGGATCTTTAAGGAAAATATTAAACATAGAATGCAATGGGATATCCACCTGTGCATGTGTGCACTCCAAATAATGTGACAGAATACCATAAAGTAAGCATCTGTAAGAACAGACATATCCTGAAGGATAGAAGCCCAAGAGTAAAGCCCCAATATTTGATCTCTCATGAGCATCTTTGCCTGTTACACAAAAGATGCCTTCCTGCTGTTTGTGATGAAAGGGTGGGTGTCTGGGGACCTTTGTTAGAAGAGAACTATTAATCATCTTTTGGCCTCTGTCTTCATGAGCACATCACCTTTGAAAGCTCCTGTCTCCTAATACTATTGTGTTGAGGATAAATATTTTGAAATATGAATTTAGGGGACACAAATTATTCAGATATTTGCAAACCCTCAAACTTCTACCTGCATCTCTTTCCAGAAAGAATATATAGGGGCATTTTCAAGAAGAATCATGATGATCACATTGTAGGAAAATGTAGTTTGATCTCTATCAGGAAATAATATTTTAGGAGAATGTTCTGTTTCTGAAAGGCACCATTTAAATATGGCTGACTTCCTGGTCAGACCTGATTCTGGAGCTCACCCAAACCCCTCTTAGGTGTGTGACAACAGTAAGTACCTTTAACTCAGACTCCAATGACATATGCTCACACTTATGGTGTAGTGGGAAGAGCTGACTATGTGACATATGTAATCACTAGGCCAGTGTCTGACATGGGGTAATATTTCATTCATAGCAATGATAACTGTAGTACTCGTTTTCTTCCTGTCCCTTATAGACTACTGGTGATGACAAACATTTTAACTAAAAAGCATTTGTAATTTAAATATAGAAATATCACAAGGAGTACTTGGTTAATTTATGAAGACAGCTGACCTCTATTTCTAATTACTTGCACATGCTGCTGACATAACAATTAAACCATATACAACAGGACAAACAGATGAGTCTATGATGGCAGGAACAGTGTGTTTCAACAGTACAGCTAGGATTTGTTAAACTAGTATAGTGTCTATGAGAGGCTTTTTTTATATCTGAATTATTATTTGACATTGAATTTCTTGGTCTTGAAAGCAATTCAACAGTGAGAAGTATGCTAGTTTCATTCTGATTTTTGCTCTTGGATGAGCATATATATTCAGCTCACAAAAAATAATCCAAGTTCTATGGATATTCATATACTATTATGCATCAATAAGTAATGTAATAAAGTTGTTTTAATTTATGAAAAGAATTGAAAAATCAGATCCCCAGTTTCTGTGAATGCCTTTCTTTTAAATGTTTGGTAATATAAAATAGCAAGACAGGGATCATTGACTCTATTGCAACAGGAGAGAGAGTTCAGAGTAAAAGCCAGCACAACTATAAAGATAGCAAAGACAGTGCAGTACTTATAAACAATGAACATTGGGGTTCAGTGAATGAAAATGACTAGGAAAATTCAATTAAAACCCAAAGGATGTGAGTACATACCATGTGTGTTCATTTCAGTCTGGGTTATCTCACTCAGGATATTTTCTAGTTTTATCCATTTTTGCTTGTAAAATTCATGATATCCTTGTTTTTCATAGCTGAATAGTATTCCATGGTGTATATGAACCACATTTTCTGAATCCATTCTTTGGTTGAAGGACATAGGGATTGTTTTCAGTTTCTGACTATTATGAATAAGTCTGCTATGAAAATAGTGGAGCACATGTCTTTGGGGTATGGTGGGCATCTTTGGTGTATATGCCCAGGTGTGTTATAACTAGGTCTTCAGGTAAAATTATTTCCAATATTCTGAGAAACCACCAGATTGATTTCTTTTAGACAAGAACCTAGCATAACTGTCCATTGAGTAGTTATACCCAGCAGTGGATGGAAACAGAAGTAGATACCTACAGCCAAACATTAGATTAAGGATGGAGACATCTATAGAAATGATGGTGGGCCCAGCAGTGGTGGCACACGCCTTTAATCCCAGTGCTTGGGAGGCAGAGGCAGGTGGATTTCTGAGTTCAAGGCCAGCCTGGTCTACCGAGTGAGCTCCAGGACAGCCAGGACTATACAGAGAAATCCTGTCTCAGAAAAAAAAAGTCCAAAAGAAGCAAATAAAACAAAACAACAAAAAAAGAAATGATGGTGGAAAGATCGAAGACCCAGAAGCAGATGGAAACTCCACAGGAACACTAACAGAGTGAACAAACCTGGACCCCTGGGAGCTCTCAGATTTTGACCTACCAGTCAAGGACACACATGAGCTGAAAGGAGGCACATATATAGCACACAGGCAGGTCAATCTTCATGGCTGCTCTGTCTGGCCTTGGCAGAAGTTGTGACTAATCTGGGAGAGAACTGGTGTGCTGCGTGGGGGGTAATACCCAGACAGTTTTCATCCTCTCAAAGGAAAAAAGGAGGGGAGGTGTGGGAAAGGGACTTGGTGAAGAAGAACAGAGTTTGGATATATGAATGAATGAATAAATGAATAAATAAATAAATAAATAAATAAATAAATAAATAAATAAATAGATGGGGCATGCCAGTTAGGATGGGGATCTGAAGAGTCTAGCCATACTCAAGACCATAGCATGTGTAAAGTAAAGCTAACTTCTTCCCAACAAGCAGGGACAAGAGTGGTTGCCAGTAAGGAGTGCAATAATCAAATCAAGAATGGATCAGAAAGTAACCAGGCTCTTCCCATAGAGCAGAGCAGTATGGGGCTTAAATCCTGGAGTCACATGGCCTGGTGCAGCTTTTTCCATCATTCACTAACTTAGAAACCTTAGGAAGCAGTTCACCTTAGAAATACTCTGTGTCTCTTCTCTGTGAAAGCATGGGTATTGGCTAAGAGCAGAGCCACTACAAGGCTTGAATTAGTTGAGACAATAAATCCCTTTGTGTGGTATATGGACTACCATCATGTATCATAGAAGCAGCAGGAAGTCCTCCTCCAGTGATGCTCAGTTTTGTCTTCATGTCACCTGAACTGAAAATCATATTATGTATGCTAATTAAGTTTACAGTTAGTTTATTGGAGAATCAAGTACACACTGAGTTTAGGATTCATTCCAGTGTAGAATGGAAGCATTGGTCAGTCCTGGGAGGCCAAAGGGATCATACCACAAAAGATTTTAGAGTGAAAATACTAAGGTACATTGAACATTCTTGGAACCTTGATCTTGAGTGAGGGAGACTTAAATGACACTTAGTGTAACATTCAGGTACCCTTTGTTAAGTGATAATGACTCAAGATTCCAATGGAGAGAACAGAGCCCAAAAGGGAAAATACTGTACAGTGTAATACAGGAGAAAGATGTCTGATATATGGCAAAATGGACACTAGGATATGACTTCTGAACATCATTCCATCATTGTTACCTCACTTGCTAAGTCAGAGATCTCTTAATGTGAACTGATCTGCATCTCCACAGAGCACTACTATGGTTAGGTTCTGAAGACATTAGCTACTACCTGCACAATGCCTTGTCCCACGGTCCCATTTTGGAAGCTTCAAAATCTTATGTCTTGCTAAATGATTCTTTAGAGGTATCTTTCCAACAGTCACATTTGTAAACATCACATTACCTGATACAGTGGGCTGATTTCTTTAGCTCCAGCATCAAGGGACAGGAAGATCCCATATTGATTACAAAACTTGGGAGCATGTATAATGAGTCCTCCTGAATTTTTGTATACACAACACTTATACTTTAAAACATCAGAATATTCACAGCTAAGGGGACTGTGCTGAAGATATAACAAGCGATATATCCCAACTGCAGGGAGAGTTGCCAAGAGGGAGAGGGTGTCAGGGATGATTGATTTAGGCTCTCTGTGGCTTACGTGAACAGCCTTAACAGAACACATCAACTAAAGGATGTAATGATTTCCTTAGTATTCTATCCCAAAGTACCAATAAAGTAGAGGCCTCTAATATCTGAATGTAGAGATCTTATTAAAATGATAAATGGCCTCTCCCATTCTCATTAGTTTGTAGCTCAGGGAGAAGAGGTAAATGTGGCTGCCTACAAAGGACAAAACTCTCAGCCAAAGAAGTACTCCAACAGCCCTATGGACTCAGCATAAGGACAGGGACATGGATTACAAACAGCTCTTTTTCTCAGCAGCTTCTTTGGCCACCAAGGATCACTGCTTAGAGCCTGCTCCTACCTATCTCTGCCCCCATTGTGATCTATGACATTAAGATAGTCAGTTCCTTTTCCCATGAGCCTCAGGTTCTGTGAGATTTTAAATTCTATTGTTCTATTGTTCTTGGAAGTGCTACAGATAGTCTCATTTCCAAAGTCTATGGTGAGCTAACCAGAACATTATGAGTAAAAATTAATTTTAGAATATGATTATTGGAGATTTGGGTATATATGAATATCAAGGAATATAGACTGCATCCAAGGAAGTATAGCTGCCTTGGTTTATAAGCTAGGGAGTGGCAGAGATCATCTGTCTACAATCATATCCTCTACAAGAAGCAGTTGTCTTTCCCCTTGAAACACATCCTCATTTGGAGCTACAAAAAGTGCTTGCAAACCTTTGCAAAGCTTTCTATGCACACATAGTAAGTCACCTCTTAGCATGTCAGAGTCACTAATACTAGACTTAACTTTCTATATTTTAAAATGGATAAAAATAATGATTCGGTTGTTTTCTGGCATTAATTTTCTGAGAGCAAAAGATAGTTGTCACAGAGAAGAGGCACATTGCTAAAAACAGATATGTCCTGCTTTGTCACTCCACATTGTATAAAACAGAAGCTTTTAGGGTGTTCATTCTCCAAGATGTCATTGCACAAAGTAGCATTTGGTTCCATTTTGAACACAGACAAGAGGAAATGATACTTGTACCTTTTTGTACACATAGAAACCCACCATTTGCCCAAGACCAACCAATCACAGACACAATATAGTTTTAAAACAACCTTATTTATCAGTTAACTGAGGCCACCTGAACACATAGACATATTACAGCCACACCAAAAAGAGCAGCCCCAAATACACCAGACAGGTTGTGAAAGCAGTTCAGCCCTTTCTATCAGACACACAAAAAGCTATGCTTTACAGACTCATGTATTCCATATGAAGGCTTCACCCTGGAGTGAAGTATGAAGAATACTCAGAAATAAACCACAAAAGAAAGTAATCCAAGCCTGATAGGTTCAAGAAATCTGTCACTATACTATCTCTAGAACACACATGAAAAGAAACACTCCAGAAAAAGTCTTCCTTTCTTCCTAATGTTACCAATTTATGTAACTGGTCTAGACTCCGCTACCCCCACTAAAGAGGAGCACACCTAATTTTGCAATGGTGGTATCCCCTAACAACCAGTCATTCTAGACTCATCTGGAGACTGAAAAATAAACAACCCTGAATTGTACCTGGGATTGGGGGATATTTCATCAAAATAAGTATACCAAGCCTGATGGATACTAAAAATACACGATTCAACTGCCTCTACACTACAACGTAAACCTTAAAAGAAAATATTCTTGAGTCACACTCTAATGGAAGGCCATACATTCAAGAGTATTTGGACAGCACAGTTGATCTTAATGGAAGGGGAAAAGAACACAAAGTTGACTGGTAGAAAAGGTGGTGAATTTTGGTATAGTTGGGAGTAAAAGGGTGATTATAATAAAAATATCTTGTATTAATTAAGAAGGAAAATGCATTCGTGATAAGATTTTCTCTTATTCCAAATGCTTAAAATGTATATATTCTATTTCTTTCTCTGAATTGCTCCTTTTAGGACTAGTGATGCTGTAAAATATTTATTAGGTAATTGTCTCCATTTCCTGTCATGTAATTGCCAAGTAATTTCTACAGTTACCCTTGGAATGTTCAAAGAGCTAAGTCTGTTTTGTAGACTAAAAAGTTACTAAATTGGGGCAACATATAAGCTGGATGGTGTTTGGTTTCTCAAAATACTATGTCAATATTACCTGACGGGACTTCAAAAAATTCCTTGTTCTACTTTAAGAAGGGAATAGAGGTTAAAGGTTAAGTTGATCACCAATGCCTGTTTACTTTTTTTTTTTTTTTTTTTTTTTTTTTTTTTTATTTGATATAATTTATTTACATTTCAAATGATTTCCCCTTTTCTAGCCCCCCCCCCACTCCCCGAAAGTCCCGTAAGCCCCCTTCTCTTCCCCTGTCCTCCCTCCCACCCCTTCCCAGTTCCCCGTTCTGGTTTTGCCAAATACTGTTTCACTGAGTCTTTCCAGAACCAGGGACCACTCCTGCTTTCTTCTTGTATCTCATTTGATGTGTGGATTATGTTTTGGGTATTCCAGTTTTCTAGGTTAATAACCACTTATTAGTGAGTGCATACCATGATTCACCTTTTGAGTCTGGGTTACCTCACTTAGTATGATGTTCTCTAGCTCCATCCATTTGCCTAAGAATTTCATGAATTCATTGTTTCTAATGGCTGAATAGTACTCCATTGTGTAGATATACCACATTTTTTGTATCCACTCTTCTGTTGAGGGATACCTGGGTTCTTTCCAGCATCTGGCAATTATAAATAGGGCTGCTATGAACATAGTAGAGCATGTATCCTTATTACATGGTGGGGAATCCTCTGGGTATATGCCCAGGAGTGGTATAGCAGGATCTTCTGGAAGTGAGGTGCCCAGTTTTCGGAGGAACCGCCAGACTGCTTTCCAGAGTGGTTGTACCAATTTGCAACCCCACCAGCAGTGGAGGAGTGTTCCTCTTTCTCCGCACCCTCTCCAACACCTGCTGTCTCCTGAATTTTTAATCTTAGCCATTCTGACTGGTGTAAGATGAAATCTTAGGGTTGTTTTGATTTGCATTTCCCTAATGACTAATGAAGTGGAGCATTTTTTAAGATGCTTCTCCGCCATCCGAAGTTCTTCAGGTGAGAATTCTTTGTTTAACTCTGTACCCCATTTTTTAATAGGGTTGTTCGGTTTTCTGGAGTCTAACTTCTTGAGTTCTTTATATATATTGGATATTAGCCCTCTATCTGATGTAGGATTGGTGAAGATCTTTTCCCAATTTGTTGGTTGCCGATCTGTCCTCTTGATGGTGTCCTTTGCCTTACAGAAACTCTGTAACCTTATGAGGTCCCATTTGTCAATTCTTGCTCTTAGAGCATACGCTATTGGTGTTCTGTTCAGAAACTTTCTCCCTGTACCGATGTCCTCAAGGGTCTTCCCCAGTTTCTTTTCTATTAGCTTCAGAGTGTCTGGCTTTATGTGGAGGTCCTTGATCCATTTGGATTTGAGCTTAGTACAAGGAGACAAGGATGGATCAATTCGCATTCTTCTGCATGCTGACCTCCAGTTGAACCAGCACCATTTGTTGAAAAGGCTATCTTTTTTCCATTGGATGTTTTCAGCCTCTTTGTCGAGGATCAAGTGGCCATAGGTGTGTGGGTTCATTTCTGGATCTTCAATCCTGTTCCATTGATCCTCCTGCCTGTCACTGTACCAATACCATGCAGTTTTTAACACTATTGCTCTGTAGTATTGCTTGAGGTCAGGGATACTGATTCCCCCAGATTTTCTTTTGTTGCTGAGAATAGTTTTAGCTATCCTGGGTTTTTTGTTGTTCCAGATGAATTTGATAATTGCTCTTTCTAACTCTGTGAAGAATTGAGTTGGGATTTTGATGGGTATTGCATTGAATCTGTATAGTGCTTTAGGCAAAATGGCCATTTTAACTATATTGATTCTACCGATCCATGAGCATGGGAGGTTTTCCCATTTTTTGAGGTCTTCTTCCATTTCCTTCTTCAGAGTCTTGAAGTTCTTGCCATACAGATCTTTCGCATGTTTGGTAAGAGTCACCCCAAGATACTTTATACTGTTTGTGGCTATTGTGAAGGGGGTCATTTCCCTAATTTCTTTCTCAGCCTGTTTATCCTTTGAGTATAGGAAGGCCACTGATTTGCTTGAGTTGATTTTGTAACCTGCCACTTTGCTGAAGTTGTTTATCAGCTGTAGGAGCTCTCTAGTGGAGTTCTTTGGGTCACTTAGGTAGACGATCATGTCGTCTGCAAATAATGATAGTTTGACTTCCTCCTTTCCAATTTGTATCCCTTTGACCTCCTTATGTTGTCGAATTGCCCGAGCTAGTACCTCAAGTACAATATTGAAAAGATAAGGAGAAAGGGGGCAGCCTTGTCTGGTCCCTGATTTCAGTGGGATTGCTTCAAGTTTCTCTCCGTTTAGTTTGATGCTGGCTACCGGTTTGCTGTATATTGCTTTTACTATGTTTAGGTATGGGCCTTGAATTCCTGTTCTCTCCAAGACTTTAAGCATGAAAGGATGCTGAATTTTGTCAAATGCTTTTTCAGCATCCAATGAAATGACCATGTGGTTTTGTTCTTTGAGTTTGTTTATGTAGTGGATTGTATTGATGGATTTCCGTATATTGAACCAACCCTGCATTCCCGGGATAAAGCCTACTTGATCATGGTGGATGATCGTTTTGATGTGTTCTTGGATTCGGTTGGCAAGAATTTTGTTGAGTATTTTTGCATCGATGTTCATAAGGGAAATTGGTCTGAAGTTCTCTTTCTTTGTTGGATCTTTGTGTGGCTTTGGTATCAGCGTAATTGTGGCTTCGTAGAAGGAATTGGGTAGTGTTCCTTCTGTTTCTATTTTGTGGAATAGTTTGAAGAGTATTGGTGTTAACTCTTCTTTGAAGGTCTGGTAGAATTCTGCACTGAAACCATCTGGTCCTGTGCTTTTTTTGGTTGGAAGACTTTCTATGACTCCTTCTATTTCTTTAGGCTTTATGGGACTGTTTAGATGGTCTAGTTGGTCCTGATTTAATTTTGGTATTTGGTATCTGTCAAGGAAATTGTCCATTTCCTCCAGATTCTCCAGTTGTGTTGAGTACAGGCTCTTGTAGTAGGATCTGATGATTTTTTGGATTTCCTCAGTTTCCGTTGTTATGTCTCCCTTTTCATTTCTAAGTTTGTTAATTTGGATACTTTCTCTGTGCCCTTTGGTCAGTCTGGCTAAGGGTTTATCTATCTTGTTGATTTTCTCAAAGAACCAGCTCCTAGTTTTGTTGATTTTTTGTATGGTTCTCTTTGTTTCTACTTGATTGATTTCGGCCCTGAGTTTGATGATTTCCTGCCTTCTACTCCTCCTGGGTGAAATAGCTTCTTTTTGTTCTAGGGCTTTCAGGTGTGTCATTAAGTTGGTAATGTATGCTCTCTCCATTTTCTTTTTGGAGGCACTCAGGGCTATGAGTTTTCCTCTTAGCACTGCTTTCATTGTGTCCCATAGATTTGGGTATGTTGTGTTTTCATTTTCATTGTGTTCTAAAAAGTCTTTAATTTCTTTCTTTATTTCTTCCTTGACCAAGGTGTCATTGAGTAGAATATTGTTCAACTTCCACGTGTATGTGGGTTTTCTGTTGTTTCTGTTGCTATTGAAGACCACTTTTATTCCATAGTGATCAGATAGGAGGCATGGGATTAGTTCTATCTTTTTATATTTGTTGAGGTCTGTCTTGTGACCAATTATATGGTCGATTTTGGAGAAGGTACCATGAGGTGCTGAAAAAAAGGTATATTCTTTTGTTTTAGGATAGAATGTTCTATATATATCAGTTAAGTCTAATTGGTCCAAAGCTTCAATTAGTTTCATTGTGTCCTTGTTTAGTTTCTGTTTTCCTGATCGGTCCATTGAAGAAAGTGCAGTGTTGAAGTCACCCACAATTATTGTGTTAGGTGTAATGTGTGCTTTGAGTTTTAATAGAGTTTCTTTTATGAAAGAGGGTGCCCTTGCATTTGGAGCATAGATGTTCAGGATTGAGAGTTCTTCTTGTTGTATTTTTCCTTTGACCAGCAAGAAGTGTCCCTCAGAGTCTCTTTTGATGACTTTGGGTTGAAAGTCAATTTTATCTGATATTAAAATGGCTACTCCAGCTTGTTTCCTGAGACCATTTGCTTGTAAAATTGTCTTCCAGCCTTTTACTCTAAGGTAGTGTTTGTCTTTGACCCTGAGGTGTGTTTCCTGTAAGCAGCAAAATGTAGGGTCCTGATTACGTATCCAGTCAGTTAGTCTGTGTCTTTTTATTGGGGCATTGAGTCCATTGATGTTAAGAGATATTAAGGAATAGTGATTGTTACTTCCTATCATTTTTGACGTTATTTTTTAAATTTGATTGCTTAACTTCTTTTGGGTTTGATGAAAGGTTACTATCTTGCTTTTTTCAGGGTGGAGTTTCCCTCCTTGTATTGGTGTTGTCCTCCTATTATCCTTTTTAGGGCTGGGTTTGTGGATAGATATTGGGTGAACTTGGTTTTGTCGTGAAATATCTTAGTTTCTCCATCTATGGTGATTGAGAGTTTTGCTGGATATAGTAGTTTTGGTTGGCATTTGTGTTCTCTTAGAGTCTGCATGAGATCTGCCCAGGACCTTCTAGCCTTCATAGTCTCAGGTGAAAAGTCTGCTGTGATTCTGATAGGTCTTCCTTTATATGTTACTTGGCCTTTTTCTCTTACTGCCTTTAGTATTCTTTCTTTGTTTAGAACATTTGGTGTTTTGATTATTATGTGACGGGAAGTATTTCTGTTCTGGTCCAGTCTGTTTGGAGTTCTGTAGGCTTCTTGTATATTCATGGGCATCTCTCTCTTTAGGTTAGGGAAGTTTTCTTCCATAATTTTATTGAAGATATTTGCTGGCCCTTTAAGTTGTAAATCTTCACTCTCATCTATGCCTATAATCCTTAGGTTTGGTCTTCTCATTGTGTCCTGGATTTCCTGGATATTTTGGGTTACAAGCTTTTTGCACTTTGCATTTTCTTTAACTGTTGAGTCCATGGTTTCTATGGAATCTTCAGCATCTGAGATTCTTTCTTCTATCTCTTGTATTCTGTTGTTGATATTTGCATCTCTGTCCCCTGATTTCTTCCCAAGGCTTTCTATCTCCAAAGTTGTCTCCCTTTGAGTTTTCTTAGTTGTTTCTACTTCTGATTTTAGATCCTGGATGGTTTTGCTTAGCTCCTTCCCTTGCATGTTTGTGTTTTCCTGTAATTCTTTAAGAGATTTTTGTGTTTCCTCTTTCATGAGCTCAGCCTGTTGACCAAAGTTCTCCTGTATTTCTTTAAGAGATTTTTGTGTTTCGTCTTTCATGACCTCAGCCTGTTGAGCAAAGTTCTCCTGTATTTCTTTAAGTGTTTTTTGCATTTCCTCCTTGTTGGCTTTTGTATTCTCCTGGATTTCTTTCAATGATTTTTGTGTTTCCCTTGCAAGGGCTTCTAACTTTTGATCCATTTTCTCCTCAATGGCCTTCATGTGTTCCTGTACCAGCATCATGACCAGTGATTTTAAATCCAAATCTTGTTTTACTGGTGTGATGGGGTATCCAGGACTTGCTGGTAGAGGAGAATTTGGTTCAGATGTTGCCATATTGCCTTGATTTCTGTTAGTGACGTTTCTGCGTTTGCCTTTTGCCATCTAGCTCTCACTGGTGTTACTTGGTCTTGTCAGTGCTGGACTCACCAGTGCAAGCTGCCCCTTCCCCGTTGGCCTCTGGTGCACAGCTTACACTCTGCACTGCCTATAGACAGGGTGCTGTTGTCCAGGCTGTTCAGATCCCGAAGCAGGCACCTGAAGGCTCCCGCTGGGGCCCGCAGGATTTATTGGAGCACACCGACTTCTCCCAGCTGGCCGCCCGGAAGCCCCCACTAGCCTCTTGAGGGACCTGGAGATGTGGCGGCCACCCAGGCTGATCTGAAGCGGAGAGAGTTGGGCTGGGGGCTTCTGCCTGAGGCCTTGCCCCAGATTGTGTCTGTGGACCAGGTGGAACCCGTGTGCACCCCCAGGGAGCTCCGAAGGTGAATGTTGCTGTGACCTCCCCTGTGCTCCGCTCACTCCGCTGGGCAGCCGATTTCCCCAACCGGGCTGGCGCACACTAGGTTAGCCTTGTCGCCTGGGCCCTGAGTCCAGGCAAACGCCTGGGAGGCCAAGGTCCGAGCAAAGTTCCCCTAGGGCTATGTCTGTTATTTGGGTCCGCCAGGTGACCCGGATGGCGGGCGTGCGCGTCCGCGCTCCGCGAAAGCACCGGGAGAGTCTGTTGTGCTAATAACCTCCTGGGCTGGTTGACACACAGATGGCCCACCAAGCCGCCCAGTTCTTGGGGTCAGTCCTGTGCCTTTTGGGGCCTAGACCCCCGTTTTGTTAGCCTCAGGCTACGCTTGTTAGCAGTCTCTGCCCTCCCAAGCACTCTGGCTCCTGTAGGCACAATGGCGGCGCGTGCACCGGCCGGGGCAAAAAAAAAAACTCCTGGCTGGGTTGGCGCCCCGATGGCCACTCGAACAGCCCAGGGCCTGGGTGCAGGCCAACGCCCGTCTGGCTCCGACCCCTGCGGTGTTGGGCCTAGGATTATGTTTGTGTACCTCGGTCTGACCGATCTCTGGAGCCCGGGATCAAGATGGCGGTGAGTCTCTCCTGACTGGCGGGCAGCCGAGTTCTGAAGTGGCTTCCGTGCAGCGAAAGGCTCCGCAGAACCGCAGTTGCTTGCCGCCCGGCTGGTCAGCGAAGGTCAGTGGTCGTGGGCGCAGGGCCTAACTGGACCCTGTGTCGCCTTGGTTCCACCGCTGATGGCCCTTCAGCTGGAGCAGCCACTGCTACCGCCGCCGCCGCCGCCGCCGCCGCCGCCCCAATGCCTGTTTACTTAAGCCAGCATGCTACTATAATTATTTTAAGTTGGATTTTTGTTTCTATCACACACACACACACACACACACACACACACACAACCTACTAAAGAATCAATTTATGAGAGAAGAGTTCATTTTAGCTTATGGTTACAGAAAGAGAGTTCATAAAGGCAAGGGATACGTGGCTAGAGCCGAAAGTTGAGAGGCCACACCTTCAACCAACCAAGCAGAAAGCAGAGACTTGAAGTGGGAGAAGTTTTTAAACTCTCAGAGCTTCTCTGAGTAATCTATTTACTTCAATAATGCTAAACTTGTTAAAGGTTCTATATCCACCAACCCCCAAACAGTACCACCAATTTCTAAGCAAGTGTTAAAATCCCTAGCACCCCAGAGGCTCATGGATAGATAATACAAAATACATTTTGAACAAACTTAAAAGTCTCCAGAGCTTTTCACAGACTTGATGTTGTTTAAAAGCCCAGAGTATCTTTGGAGACTCAAGGAAATATCTAATTTTAATTGAAATGTTTTTTCATATAGTATGTTTTAATTATTCCTTTCTCCACTAGTTCATCTCAGATCCTGCCCCCACCTCCATACTCACTCAACTTTATGTTTCTCTCTCTCTCTCTTAAAAAAAAGACAAAAGCAAACTAGCAACAAAAAACAAGTTTTTTTTTTAAATCCCACAAAACTGAAATCAAAGGGCCAATAAGACAAAAATTCCCAAACAAAGCAAAATGAGACAAAAAGACCATTGAATTCATTTTTGTATTTTTCAATTACTCCTGGACATGTGGACTTCCTTGAGGTATGGTTAAAATACCCCATAAGAATTCACTAGAAAAAACTGCCTTTCCTTTAAAAATGGGTGTCAGTTGCAGATAGAGTCTTGATTAGGAGTGGGAGTTCATTCCCATCTTCCCTGCTCATTGCTGGGACCACATCTGGTAGAAATCTATGCAGTTTTTATGTGTGTTGCCAAAGTCTCAGTAAGTTCATATATGCTTCTGTTCTATAGTCAGGAAAATACAAATTCCTTGAAATTCACCATCATCTCTGGCTCTTAGACTCTCCATGCTTCCTCTTCCAATAGATCCCTGAACTTGGAGAGGAAAACTTCTATGAAGATATCCCATTTAGTATAGGGTGCCCCAAAATCTCTCACTCTCCATACTTTATCTCTCTATGTTAACTCACATCTACTATAAAGAGTTTCTTTGATGATAGCTGAGGAAGACATTGATGTGAGTATAACAATATGTCTCAGAAGTCATTTTCTTACTATGTTCTTTTAGAAGAATAATAGTAATGTGTTTTTACTCCAAGGCCCATGTCCTGTCTAGTCTCAGGTCTTTGTCACTGTAACAATGTCAGACATGGGTTTTTTTCTCATAGAGAGTGGGCTTTAAAACAAATCAGAAAGTAGTTAGTTAATCCCCTACCATTTATGTCATTATTGTACCAGTATATCTTGCAGTGAGCTCACTGTTGAAGGTTGCAGAGTTTTTAGTTAAAAGATATTGATGATTGCCTTTCTCCTTCAATAGTGTGAAGAGGGACTACAAGGACTATGAATGCTACCCAGTGCAGATAAAACTTGTAGTTAAGTACCAGTTCCACTTCTTCATTTTTGATGACATATGTAAATGTTGTCTTCAGCACCAGATCAAAGCAATAGCTTTATTATGAGCCCTGCAAAATATAAAGCTAATTATATGCTTCCAGCAAAGAATGATACAAAATATGGATTTCTAGTTGAAAAAGGAAGAATGAAGATATAGTAAGGAAAGAAAATTAAAAACTATCAGACCAAAACCAACTAATATAGTAAGTGTATGTCTGGTATGTAGCACCTTAGTTTTATGGGAATTAGACAACTTCATTCCTCCAGCTTTGGTACCTTCATCATTTCTTTCTTGGGCTATCTTTACTCCCTATATGCAGCTGTCTTTGGTGGATCTCTCTTGGCTCTGGGATCTACATTACAACTCAGGCTTAGCTTTCAGAATTTCACATAATAGCCTATCATAGATTTCTTACAGAGACATCCATGCCACATACTTCCTGGTTTCAGAAGCTCACTGACATGGTGGAGGAAGAAAATATGAATCCTGTAGCCTTCCTTCATACCTCTAAAGCTAGTTTCATGAGGATGGTACCATCAAGTTCAGCTGACAGCTTGAGATGGATAGTTGAACACTTCTACCACATATATAGCAGCTTTTATATGTTGAAAATTGCTTTCTAGGAATAAGAAAGCTCTTAGACTTTATTCTTTCATAAGTTAGAAGCTCAGATTCTATATCTTTCCCTGAAGGTACCCTTATCACTATTTCAATGCAGATGCAGAGAAAGTCATCTCTTCTTAATGGTACTAATTTTGTTTCAATTATAGTCTTTTTTTATAGCCCATACTCTGGCTGCACCATTAACTTCCCTATCCCCTTTTCCTCTCCACACTGGACATGGTATAGCCCTTTCTGCCCAATTTGTTCTTTTTTATTTAAGACCCACAGAAGTATTATTATTAATAATCATGTACCAGAGCTAACATTATGCTGTTATATAAATTGTCAGGACACGGGCAGAAAACAGACAGATTCTTTGTCAAAAATGTCACATGAATAACTTCTAGCATGGTTGCTATTGAGACATTCTTCCCCTCTGAAACATTATGATCTGGGCAGCCATAGTCTGTATGACTCTCTATTATTGTCTTTCAAGTTCCTACAAGATTCTGCTGTTTAAGCAACTTCTCTCATCCACAGTTCCAGAGTCCTCTACATTCCTCAAAAATAAAATATAATCAGGTTCTTCACAACAGGAACCCTATTCTTATTCTTAGTATCAATAATTTTTGTAGTAATTACTATTTGTTACTGTTAGAAAACACAAAACTGAAAGTGATTTATAAAAGAGTTGATTTGACTTACCCTTCCAAAAGAAAAAATCTATAGTGTCAGGGTAGTTGTGACTGAAGAGGGATAGAGCAGAAAGCTGAGATATTGCATCTTCAAACACAAAAACAAAGCAGAGAGAAAGTACTGGAAGTGGGTGAGACTATAAACTCTCAAAGCTCTCCCCAGTGAAGTATTTATCCTAGAAAGGTATACCTCCTGAGGGTTCCATAACTTCTGCAAACAGCACCACAACTAAGAACCAAATCTTCAGATGCATGAGTTAAATCACAAGAATAATTAGTCTTGTATTAAAATACAGAACAAAGTAAACAAAAATAAATATTTTTAGAGATTCCATCTTTCCCTTTTCACAATGAAAACAGGGATGAGCAAGTTTTTTCATAATAGTATATAGAATGTTTGGGTTATATGACCAGAAGTATAATTACTGGGTTATATAATAGTTTTATTTTTAGTTGTTTGAAAAAATTCCATACATATTTACATAATGGCTATTCACTTCCCCTAACAGTGAATGAGGATTCCCCATTCCCCACAACTTTTCTGTGTTGCTTGCTTTCTTTCCTCTCTTCCTACTCTTGTTTGTTTTCAGGATGAAAATATAGGAAATAAAATTAGCCTAGCTATACATCAATAGATGCACGATAATGGCAAATGAAAAAAAAACTAAAATTATTCAGCTTATAGAAAAAGGGATAGGACAAGGAAACATTATTAGGTGGCAGATCTGTGTGCTCACATCATCATTACACAGCCCTGCCTATCTCCCAGGAGGACTACTCTAACTGAGGACACAAGTGAGACACCCTCCCACACACCAGGGACCTCACAAAACCTAGAAGACATATGATCTGCCTCACCTTGCTGGAACACCATTACGCTTTGGGTCCAGACCTCCACCTGAACCCACAGCAGATATTCATGCATAACCCCTACCCCAAACCTCTGCCTGTTTTCCAGGAGGACTACCCTAAACAGGGACACAGGAGATACTCCTGCCTCAAAACTCATGCCAGCTGGGACTCCATAGAACCCAGCAGACTCTGACCCACTCTGTTAGAGCTCCATCTCCCTTCAGGTCCACATACCCACTTGTACTCAGGGGAATTGGCATGCCTCCCTTACCTTCCAACAGCTCTTCTTGTCTCACAGGAGGCCTGCTATAACCACAGAGATATCATTTCCTGCCTCCTAGGAAACCTGCTCTAACCCCAGACATGCAGCTCCACATGCCTTCTAGGAGGACTGCTCTAAACCTAGTCACCCAGTCCAGTTATCACCAGAGACAACCAGATGGCAAAAGGCAAGAAAAAAGTAATCAACAGAAGCCAATGTGATTTGGCACCACCAGAACCCAGCTCTTCTACTACAGCAAACCCTAGACACCCTAACACATCTGAAGAGTAAGATCCTGACCTTAAATCCTATCTCATGAAGATGATAGAACTCTTTAAAGAAGATATAAATAATACCTTTAAAGAAATAGAGGAAAACACAGACAGGTAGACAGCCTTGAAGAAGACACAAACCCCTAAAAGAAATATAGAAAATATAAACAGGTGAAGAAAATGGCCAGAATGGTACAACAATTGGAAAATGGAATAGCAACAATAAAGAAAACACAAATAGAGACAACCCTAGAGATTGAAAAACTAGAAAAGAGAAAAGGAACTACAGATGTAAACATTACCAACAGAATACAAGAGATGCAAGAGAGAAACTAAGGAATAAAAAATACCATAGAAGATATTGATGCATCAGTCAAAGAAAATTCTAAATGTAAAAAGTTTCTAGCCCAAAACTTCCAGGAAATTTGAGATAGAATGAAAATACCAAACCTAACAATAGTATAAATATAAGAGAGTAAAGATTCTCAGTTCCAAGGACCAGAAAACATCTTCAACAAAATTGTAGAAGAAAACTTCCCTAACCTAAAGAAAGAGATAGCCATAAACATACAAAAGGCCTACAGAACACTGAACAGATTGGACAGGAAAAGAAAATCTCCCACAACATAATAATCCAAGCACTAAATGTACAGAACAAAAAAAGAACATTAAAAGCTGTAAGGGGGAAAGGCAAGTAACATATAAATGCAGACTTATCAGAATGAGACTTGAACTCTCAGCAGAGATTCTAAAACCTAGAAGATGCTGGATAGAAGTCTTGGAGATCATAAGAGAACACAAATGTCATCCCAGACTACTATACCCAGCAAAACTCTCAGTCACCATAAATGGAGAAACCAAGACATTCCATGACAAAACCAAATTTACACAATATCTTCCCACAAATCCAGCCCTACCAAGGATAATAGATGAAAAACTCCAACATAGGAGGGAAATTACACCATAGAAAAAGCAAGAAAGTAATCTTCTTTCAACAAACCCAACAGAAGAAAGCCACACAAATGTAATTCTACCTCTAACAATAAAAATAACAAGAAGCAACAATCATTGGTCCTTAATATCTCTTAACTTCAATGGAATCAATTCCCTAATAAAAAGTCATAGACTAAAAGAATGGATATGTAAACAGAATCCAGCATTTTACTGCATACAGGAAATACACCTCAGTGACAAAGACAGACAGTACCTCAGAGTAAAAGGCTGGAAAACAATATTCCAAGCCAATGGTCCCAAGAAACAAGCTAGAGTAGCCATTCAAGTATCTAATAAAATCAACTTTCAACCAAAAGTTGTCTAAAAAGATGAGGAAACTTCATATGCATCAATGGAAAAATCTACCAATGAACTCTCAATACTGAACATCTATGTCCCAAATGCTAGGGCACCCACATTCATAAAAGAAACTTGACTAAAATTCAAAGCATGCATTGAACCTCACACAATAATAGTGGGAGACTTCAATACCCCACACACACAAATAGACAGATCATGGAAATAGAAACTAAACAGTAACACAGTGAAACTAACAGAAGCTATGAAGCAAATAGATTTAATTCATATCTACAAAACACTTTGTTCCAAATCAAAAGAGTATAACTTCTTCTCAGTATCTCATCCTACCTTTTCCAAAATTGACAATATAATCCGTCACAAAACAGGCCTCAACAGATATGAAAGAGTGAAATAATCCCATGCATCCTATGAGATCATCATGGACTAAGACTACTCTTCAATAATAACAAAAACAACAGAAAGCCCACATACACATGGAATCTGAACAAATCTGTACTCGATGGTTATTTGTTCAGGGAAGAAATAAGTAACACAATTAAAGATTTTTGGAATTTAACAAAAATGAAGGCACAACATACACAAACTTATGGGACACAAAAAAGCAGTGCTAAGAGGAAAACTCATAGTTCTGAGTGCCTCTATAAACAAACTGGAGAGAGCTTACACTAGCAACTTAACAGCACATCTGCAAGCTCTAAAACAAAAAGAAGCAAATATACCCAAGAGGAGTAGATGGCAGGAAATAATCAAACTGAAGGCTGAAATCAACCCATTAGAAACAAAGAGAACTATACAAAGAATCAACAAAAGTACAAGCTGGTTCTTTGAGAAAATCAACAAGATAGATAAATCTTTAGCCAGATTAACCAGAGGGCACATAGACAGTATCCAAAATAACAAAATTAGAAATGAAAAGGGAGACATAACAAAAGAAACTGAATGAATTTTTAAAAAAATCATCAAATCCTACTACAAAAGCTTATATTAAACAAAACTGGAAAATCAGGGTGAAATAAAGAATTTTCCAGATAAGATACCAGGTATCAAAGAAAAAAAAAAACCAAATGATCTTCATATTAGATGCTGAAGAAGCATTTGACAAAATTCAAAATCCCTTCATGTTAAGTCTTAGAAAGATCAGGAATTCAAGGCCCATACCTAAACACAGTAAAACCAGTAAGGAGCTAGCTAGTAATTAACATCAAACTAAGTGGAAACTTGAAGCAATCCCACTACAATCAGGGACTAGGCAATGCTGCCAACCCTCTCCCTATCTAATTAATATAGTGCTCAAAGTTCTAGCCAGAGCAATTTGAAAACAAAAGTTGGTCAAAGTGATCCATATTGGAAAGAAAGAGGTCAAAATATCACTATTTGCAAAAGTTATGAAAGTATTCTTAAGTGACCCCAAAAATTCCACTAGAGAACCCCTAAAGCTGATAAACAGCTTCAGCAAAGTGGCTTGATATAAAATTAACTCATCAACTGAGTAGCCTTCCTCTACTCAAAGGATAAATGGGCAGAGAATGAAATTAGGGAAGTGACAATTTTTACAGTACTAAAAAATAATATAGCTTGGGGTGACTCTAACCAATCAAGTGAAAAATCTGTACTACAAGAACATTTTGTCTCTGAAGAAAGAAATTGTAGAGGACCTCAGAAGATGGAAAGCTCTCCCATGCTCATGGATTGACAAGATTAACTAGTAAAAACTGGCCATATTACCAAAAACAATCTACAGATTCAATGCAATCTCCATCAAAATTCCAACTCTATTTTTCACAGAGATAAAAAGTACAATTCTCAGATTGCTCAAATTTGTTCTCAAATTTATTTTGAACAACAAAAAACTCAGGAGGGCAAAAACTATTCTCAACCATAAGCGAACTTCTGGGGGAATTATCATTCCCATGACCTCAATACATAAACTGAACAGAGACACAATGAAACCAACAGAAGTTATGAACCAAATAGATTCAACTGATATCTATAAAACATTTCACCCCAAAACAAAAGAATAAATGAATGAATGAATGAGTGAGTGAATGAATGAGTGAAGATAAAAAGAAAGGAAGGAAGGAAGGAAGGAAGGAAGAAAGAAAGAAAGAAAGAAAGAAAGAAAGAAAGAAAGAAAGAAAGAAAGAAAGAAAGAAAGAAAGAAAGAAATTCTTAATATCAAGTCTGCTTATTTGCCATTAGAAATTAAAGTTGTCCTATGAGGATATCTCTTAGGAAGATAATCCTTTTGGTAGAAGGAAATCAAATATTTGTATGAGGGTGAGTCTACATATAGACACTGGAAACTGGATAGGCCTAGACCACTGGGATTTCATTCACAAATTAAGTGTGTGGGTTTTAGTCCATAGGACAGATTATGTGTGGTGTCATTCCATTTAAAATGCCTGATGGCTGAGTGCTCTCTAAAGGGCACATTACAGACTCCAAGAGAGCTTAAATAAATGGAAGAAGACTAGAATAGGGAGAAGCTGGCTCATTTCAGCTATTTATTAAACCCTACCAAATAAATCAGAGGCTGTCACATGAAACAATTACCAGATAGAAAGGTTACTCCAAAAGTTCCTCAGGTAAGAAGAAGCCTCTGCTAGACTGCGACATGGGCAACAACATGGCACAGTTTATTGGAGAGTTGGCCACAGGATACCTGTTGAAAGGAGGCATTATATGCATGAGAAGATAACACAGATCAATTCTCTGAGCATTCTACTGTAACTCATCCTATTACATCCGTCTGTACTCATACCTGTTTACCTTCACAGAAACCCTATAACGTTGTAAATGTTACCTAGTTTTTTGTAGCTCAGAAAATTGAGCCTCAGAAAAATAAACTGACTTTCTTTTTGCAAATTAGCCTTTAGGTTTTTGTTGCTATTGTTTTGTTTTTTTATTTTCTATATTCTTTGTTTATATTCCAAATGCTTTCCCCTTTCCCGTTTCCCCCCTTTCCATATGTCCCATAAGCCCTTTTCTCTCCACCCATTCCCAAAACACCCCCTCCCATTTCTCTGTCATGGTACTCCCCTACAATGCTGGATCAAGACTTTCCAGGACCAGGGCCATCTCATTCCCTTTTCATGGGAATCATTTGATATGCTAATTGTGTCGACTATTCAGAGCTTCTGGGCTAATTAATATCCACTTATCAGTGATTGCATTCCATGTGTATTGTTTTGTGATTGGGTTACCTAACTTAGGATGTTTTCCAGTTCCAACCATTTGCCTAAAAATTTCATGAATTCATTGTTTTTAATTACTGAGTAGTATTCCATTGTGTAAATATACCACATTTTCTGTATCCATTCCACCATTGAGGGACATCTGGGTTCTTTCCAGCTTCTGGCTGTTATAAATAGGGCTACTATAAACATAGTGGAGCATGTGTCCTTATTGCATACCGGAAATACTCTGGGTATATGCCCAGGAGTGGGATAGCAGGGTCCTCAGGAAGTGTCATGCCCAACTTTCTGAGCAACCACCAGACTGATTACCAGGGTGGTTATACCATCTTACAATCCCACCAGCAGTGGAGGAGTGTTCCTCTTTCTCCACATCCTCACCAACACCTGCTGTCTCCTGAGTTTTTAACCTTAGCCATCCTGACTGGTGTGAGGTAAAATCCCAGGGTTGTTTTGATTTGCATTTCCCTAATGAATAATGATGTTGAACATCTCTTCAGGTGCTTCTCAGCCATCCAAATTTCTTCAGGTGAAAATTTTTTGTTTAGCTATGTACCCCATTTTTAATAGGGTTATTTGGTTCTCTGGGCTCTAAATTTTTGAGTTCTTTGTATATATGGGATATTAGCACTCTGTATCAGATGTAGGGTTGGTGAAGATCTTTTAACAATTTGTTGGTAGCCATTGTCTCTTTTGATGGTTTCCTTTGCCTTATAGAAACTTTGTAATTTTATGAGGTCTCACTTGTCAATTCTTGATCTTAGAATGTAAGCTATTGGTATTCTATTCAGGAACTTTTCCCCTGTGCACATGTCCTCAAGGCTCTTTCCCAGTTTCTTTTCTATTAGTTTCAGTGTGTCTGGTTTTATGTGGATGTCCTTGATCCACTTGGGGTTGAGCTTAGTACAAGGAGATAAGAATGGATCAATTGGCATTCTTCAGCATGCTGACCTCCAATTGAACCAGCACCATTTGTTGAAAAGGCTATCTTTTTTTCCACTGGATGTTTTCCACTCCTTTGTTGAAGATCAAGTGACCATAGGAGTGTGGGTTCATTTCTGGGTCTCCATTCCTATTCCCTTGGTTCGCCTGCCTATCACTGTGCCAATACCATGCAGTTTTTAATATTATTGCTCTGTAGTATTGCTTGAGGTCTGGGATACTGATTCCCCCAGAATTCCTTTCGTTTTTGAGAATAGTTTTAGCTTTCCTGGGTTTTTTTGTTATTCCAGATGAATTTGAGAATTGCTCTTTCTAACTCTATGAAGAACTGAGTTGGGATTTTGATGGAGATTGCATTGAATCTGTATATGGCTTTTGGCAAGATGGCCATTTTAACTATATTAATCCTGTCAATCCACAAGCATGGAAGATTTTTCCATTTTCTGAGGTGTTCTTCGATTTCCTTCTTCAGAGACCTGAAGTTCTTGTCATACAGAGCATTTATTTGTTTTGTTGGAGTCACACAAAGATGCTTTATATTGTTTGTGGCTATTGTGAAGGGTGTCATTTCCCTAACTTCTTCCTCAGCCTCCTTATCCTTTAAGTATAGGAAGACTAGTGATTTGCTTGAGTTGATTTTACAACCAGTCACTTTGCTGAAGTTGTTTATCAGCTGTAGGAGTTCTCTGTTAGAGTTTTTTTGGGTCACTTAAGTATATTACCATATCATCTGCAAATAGTGATAGTTTGACTTCTTCCTTTCCAATTTGTATCCCTTTGACCTCCTTATATTGTCTAATTGCTCTAGCTAGAACTTCAGGTACTATATTGAAAAGATATGGAGAGAGAGGGCAGCCTTGTCTAGTCCCTGATTTTAGTGGGATTGCTTCAAGTTTCTCTCCATTTAGTTTGAGGTTGGCTACTGGTTTACTGTATATTGTTTTAACTATGTTTAGGTATGGGCCTTGAATCCCTGTTCTTTCCAAGACGTTTAGCATGAAAGGGTGCTGAATTTTGTCAAATGCTTTTTCAGCATCTAATGAAATGATCATATGGTTTTTTTCTTTGAGTTTGTTTTTGTAGTGGATTGCATTGATGGATTTCCATATATTGAACCATCCCTGCATCCCTGGGATGAAGCCTACTTGATCATGGTGGATGATCGTTTTGATGTGTTCTTGGTTTCAAGTGGCAAGAATTTTATTCAGTATTTTTGTATTGATATTCATAAGGGAAATTGGCCTGAAGTTCTCTTTCTTTGTTGGATCTCTGTGTGGTTTTGGTATCAGTATAATTTTGGCTTTGAAGAACAAGTTGGGTAGTGTTCCTTCTGTTCTATTTTGTGGAATAGTTTGAAGAGTATTGGTGTTAGGTCTTCTTTGAAAGTTTGATAGAATTCGACACTGAAGCCATCTGGTCCCGTGCTTTTTTTAGTTGGGAGACTTTCTATGACCCTTTTAATTTCTTCAGGTGTTATGGGACTGTTTAGTTGATCTATTTGATCCTGATTTAGTTTTGATGTCAGATATATATCTAGGAAACTGTCCATTTCCTCCAGATTCTCCAGTTGTGTTGAGTATAGGCTTTTGTAGTAAGATCTAATGATTTTTTGAATTTCCTCAGTTTCCGTTGTTATATCTCCCTTTTCATTTCTAAGTTTGTTAATCTGGATACTGTCTCTGTGCCCTTTGGTTAGTCTGGCTAAGGGTTTATCTATCCTGTTGATTTTCTCAAAGAACCAGCTCCTGGTTTTGTTGATTCTTTGTATGGTTCTCTTTGTTTCTACTTGATTGATTTCGGCCCTGAGTTTGATGATTTCCTGCCTTCTACTCCTCCTGGGTGAAATAGCTTCTTTTTGTTCCAGGGCTTTCAGGTGTATCATTAACCTGTTAGTGTATGCTCTCTCCATTTTCTTTTTGGAGGCACTCAGGGCTATGAATTTTCCTCTTAGCACTGCTTTCATTGTGTCCCATAGACTTGGGTTATGTTGTGTCTTCATTTTCATTAAGTTATAAAAATTCTTTAATTTCTTTCTTTATTTCTTCCTTGACTAAGATATCATTGAGTAGAGTATTGTTCAGTTTCCATGTGTATGTGGGCTTTCTGTTGTTTTTGTTGCTATTGATGACCACTTTGACTCCATACTAATCTGATAGGAGGCATGGGATTAGTTTGATCTTCTTATATTGGTTAAGGTCTGTCTTGTGACAAATTATATGACCAATTTTGGAAAAGGTACCATGAGGTGCTGAGAAAAAGATATATTCTTTTGCTTTAGGATGAAATGTTTTATATATATATATATATATATAAAACATATATATCTGTTAAATGCAATTGGACCAAAGCTTCAATTAGTTTCACTGTGTCGCTGTTTAGTTTCTGTTTTCCTGATCGGTCCATTAAGGATAATGGAGTGTTGAAGTCACCCACAACTATTGTTTTACGTGCAATGTGTTCTTTGAGCATTAGTAAAGTTTCTTTTATGAATGAGGGTGCCCTTGCATTTGGAGCATAGATGTTCAGAATAGAGAGTTCTTCTTGGTGGATTTTTCCTTTGACCAGTAAGAAGTGTCCTTCTGGTCCCTTTTGATGACTTTAGGTTGAAAGTCAATTTTATCTGATATTAGAGTGGCTACTCTGGCTTTTTTCCTGAGACCATTTGCTTGTAAAATTGTCTTACAGACTTTTACTCTAAGGTAGTGTTTGTCTTTGACACTTTCCTGTATGCAGCAAAATGTAGGGTCCTGTTTACATATCCAGTCTGTTAGTCTATGTCTTTTTATTGGGGAATTGAGTCCAATGATGTTAAGAGATATTAAGGTATAGTGATTATTACTTCCTGCCATTTTTTATGTTATTTTTTTATATTTGATTGGTTATCTTCTTTTGGGGTTGATGAAAGAAGGTTACTCTCTGTCTTTTTCCAGGGTTAAGTTTCCCTCCTTATATTAGTGTTTTCCACCTATTTCCTTTGTAAGGCTGGGTTTGTGGAAAGATATTGTGTAAATTTGGTTTTGTCATGGAATATCTTGGTTTCGCCATCTACGATGATAGAGAGTTTTGCTGGGTATAGTAGTCTTGGCTGGCATTTGTGTTCTCTTAGAGTCTGCATGAGATCTGCCCAGGATTTTCAAGCTTTCATGGTCTCTGGTGAAAAGTCTGGTATAATTATGATAGGTCTTCCTTTATATGTTACTTGCCCTTTTTCTCTTACTGTCTTTAATATTCTTTCTTTATTTAGTACATTTTGGGTTTTGATTATTATGTGATGGGAGGTATTTCTCTTCTGGTCCAGCCTGTGTGGAGTTCTATAGGTTTTTTGTATATTCATGGACATCTCTCTCTTTAGGTTAGGGAAGTTTTCTTCCATAATTTTGTTGAAGATATTTGCTGGCCCTTTAACTTGTAGATCTTCACTCTCATTTATGCCTATAATCCTTAGGTTTGGTCTTCTCATTGTGTCCTGGATTTCCTAGATGTTTTGGGTTACAAAGTTTGCATTTTGCATTTTCTTTGACTGTTGAGTCCATGGTTTCTATGGTATCTTCAGCATCTGAGATTCTGTCTTCTATCTCTTGTATTCTGTCGTTGATGTTTGCATCTATTACCTGTGATTTCTTCCCAAGGTTTTCTATCTCCAAAGTTGTCTCCCTTTACAATTTCTTAGTTGTTTCTACTTCTGTTTTTAGATCCAGGATGGTTTTGCTCAGTTCCTTCACTTCTTGTTTGTGTTTTTGTGTAATTCTTTAAAAAATTTTTGTTTTTCCTCTTTTATGACTTCTGCCTGTTGACCCAAGTTCTCCTGTATTTCTTTAAGTCATTTTTGCATTTCCTTCTTATTGGCGTCTATCTTTTGACCCATATTCTCCTGAATTTCTTTAAATAATTTTTGTGTTTCCCTTGAAAGGGCTTCTAACTTTTGTTTCATTTTCTCCTGTATTTCTTTAAGAGATTTATTTATGTCCTTCTTGTGTTCCTCTAACAGCATCATGACCAGCAATTTTAAATCCAAATCTTATTTTTCTAGTGTGTTGGGGTATCTAGGACTTGCTGTTGTTGGAGAATTGGGTTCAAATGCTGCCATATTTCCTTGCTTTCTGTTGATAACGTTCCTACATTTGCCTTTTGCCATCTGGTTATCTCTGGTGTTAGTTGGTCATGTTGTCACAGGCTGGTGCTTGAACCTCCTGTGAGCCTGTAAGGCTATTTCCATACCACTAGATGACTGGGTTTCCCTTGGCACAGATTGTTGATGTGCTGCCCTCCTCTTGGGTGATGTTCGAACCCTGGTGTGTCCTGCCCCAAGTAATGTTATAGAGGTTGTCTCTGTGACCCGAAAATGATGTTGCCTGTCTGCTCTGTCAGGGAGCAAAGATGGTGGCAGGGGTCCTGCAGACACCCCACAGGGCACGGGACCCATGCCTGGCTGGCACCCAGATGAACCGCCGATCTGCCCAGGTCCTCGGTGCAGGCAGCAGCCTGCATTTCCACTGTCTGTGTCCCCAGTGATCTTAAACTTGGGATATCTTGGTAACTGGGGCCAGCTTGTCCTGTCTGACCAGAAGCGAAAATGTTGGCAGGAGAGGAGGTGGCACTTCCAAGCACTGACTATCCTGCCGGGCACAGGACCCACACCTGGATGGCACCCAGACAAACTGCCGATCTGCCAAGGTTCTGGGCACAAGCAGCATCCCGCAGTTTGGTGGTCTGTATTCCCAGAGATCTTAAACTCTTTTATCTCAGTACCTGGGGCCACTTGTCCTGATAAACTGACTATTAAAGCTCTTTCAGCACTCTGACTCCCAGACCTATGAAGTATGAAATAGGGTAGTGTGAGAATGGTTCTCTTAGATAACCATGGAATTTAGTTCCCTAGAAATATGCATTCATTAAGGTAAAATGTAGGAAGTCATCATTGGTGGGTTATATATTATTATCTAGAAAAGTGGTTTTACTCTGTAAGAAGTAGGCAACCCTGGTCCCCAGAAGACACCGAGAACAGAATTCAGGCATATAGTGAGTATTTAAGACAGGAAGAGAAATGCAATAATTAGATTCATACCAAAGGAGTACTTCAAAAGAAATTAGAACATTGTGAAATCTCACAAGCAGAAACTAGAAAAGTGTTCATAAAAATGACCACATATTGTCTCATCTAAGAAACTGAGGCATGAAAAGCTAGACTTCTAACAATGATTCTGAGATGTCATACTTAGCAAATCAGAACCTCTGACATCATAGATGTCATCATCACATCGACATCATCATCACAGCACCTTGAAGTCAAGAGTGTCTAGTATACAGCAGCTAAGTAACTCACTCTATACACAAACACTGGACTTTGTAAAGGATTCAGACCCTTGGAAAACTCTGAAGGAAAACAATAAGCTAAACTGGCATAAGGAAAGGTATCTCGGGATTTTAAAATTAAGACTATCCCATCTGACATATTATGACTCTCACTTCCATTATCTTCAAAACAGAAATAGTGTAAGACAGTGAGATGGCTTAGTAAAACCTCTTTCTTTGCATGCCTAACAACCTAGACTCAATCCCCAGATCCTACAGTGGAAAGATAAAACTAACTTCCAAATGTTGCCCTCTGACAGCCATACCCAGGCCCACAATTACCCTTCCACTACTCCTCCCCACAGAGAGGTGGAGCAGGGAAATTGGAGAGAGGAGGATGAGAGGATATGAATAATTTCTTTATCTACCTTTCTTAAGATTGACCTTATATTTTTTTAATTAGTTAGTTTGTTAGTTATTTTATTTTATTTCTTTGGGTATTTTGGCTGCATATACAGATATGTGTTCTATGTGCATGCCTGGTACAATGGATCCTTTGGAACTGCAGTTACAGACAGCTTTATGCTAATATGTGGACCCTGGGAATTGAGCCTGGATCCTCTAAGGATCAGCCAGTGCTCTGAACCACTGAGCCATCTCTCCAACCTTGTCCTTACATTTATAGAAACATAAAGTGCTGTTTGAGTGAATCACTCAGCACATGGAGGAATATAAGTTGAAGTAACACTCATTTCTGTCATTGTGATCACATAAGAGAGTAGAAGAGATTTGTTATTCTTCTTAAGGGACTGTGAACTAAATAATAGTAATCTGAAAGACTCATCAGGTGGAACTTTGATGAAGAACAGGTTGTGGAGCAGTGGATGACATCACTGCCTTATGATTCTGAAGTTCTTGAGTAGGCGACATGGGAGACATTGTGGATGCTGCATGGGGCCTTATGATTGCTCTTGTGTCTCAGTAGTTTGTACTTGGATCCAGGTATCCATACAATACATACTAAAGTATATACTTTCCTGTGCTAGAGATAGCTTAAAGAAGATGTCTTTACATCTCTCTAATTCCACCCTCTTTTAGCTCTAATTCCTAACACAGATTTCACTGCTAAACAGTAACCTTCATAGCTCAGCTCAGCTCAGCTCAGCTCAGCTCAGCAAAGTACAAGTACCTGTTCTTTATCCTTTGACAATTCTTCTCTTTTAACATCTCCTAACTAGTCTCTCTGCACATCATCATCTCATATAATTATTGAGGCTCTGATCTGTGAGATCTATTCCAGAGCTTCTCAGATCCTGTGACCACATGGCAGTCCTGGCTGCCTCCATCTCCCCCGTGAAAATCAAATGCCCTGCTCCCAACAGCATTCTTTCCAGACTTCTATAGGTATAGTCTTGATAATTTTTGCTCTCTAGATTTTTTCACCAAGAAGTTATTTCTGGGTCAAATAACCAGAGAAATATTATATCCTGTTTTATAGCCCCATATCCTTGGATTTTCTTCTGTGGCACTATTCAAATAATGCTTTTCCTGGCACAGCTGCAGAATCAGGATCACAAAAGAACACAGGGACTAAGGCCAGACACCAATACTTTATCGTTCAATCACATTGCAATCATCCTTTGGCAAGTACTTTGGCTATTTGATTCTTTCCAATTGGCTGCAATGATCATATGTATATCAACTGAAAACTACTTAAGCCAGTTTAAAAGCTGAATGAATTTCAAGTAAAACAAGATCCTAGCCTCACAAACAGTTGGACATGCTATGATGAGGACAAGCCATAGACTATGATATGATGTGATACATAGGACAGTTGAAGAGATTTGTCATTCTTCTTAAGGGACTGTGAACTCAATAACTGTAATCTGAAAGACTCATCAGGTGGAGCTTTGATGAAGAAAAGGTTGTGGATGTGATACGATATGATGTAAAGGTTCAGAAGCTTGTAGTGGATATAGGCTATGGAACAGTAAAAATACTGGTCAAGACAGGTTCTCCAGGACCCATGGTATCTCCCTGGAAGTCACATAGAGGTGAAGTAATTTGATGCTAGAAAAGCAACTCTTTTGGCTTCTTATGTCATCTTATGAAGCAAGGACAAATTCAGACCTGAGGTACAGAGGATTATGTGTCCTTCATCAGCACCAGACTACTCATGGATGAAATGCTTATGGGTCTAAGTCTCTGTGTTTCTTCTGTCATCACATGTTTCAGCTTCTCCTTTCCAACCCTTCCCCATTATGTTCCCCCCCCTCCTTCCTTTTTAACTCAGTCTTCTTGGATATATGATGAGAAATGGAAGTGCCCTTGCACCTTTGGCTGCTTCTTCCAGTATATCTTCTTCCATGGACTTTCCTTCCTCTCTATTTCTCCAACTTTTCTCTCTCCACCCTGGCTGTTGTCTCAGAGAATAAGCCATATAGGTTAAGCCTAGAGACTCAACTTCTGCTGTTTAGCATATAGTCTCGAATGTACTTCAGAAATAGAAGGCCTGGCTAAATGATATTCAAGAACAGGAGTGGCAGCTATAGTTGAGGAGCAGAAACACTCCTGCTTTTGTCTTTTTTCCCACCTCCTATGTCTTACTTTATCAAAAGAAAGAGAAGAAGAGAGTGAGTGGGATGGTTTTTATTAATTCATCACCATTTTAATGTGCACATTCCACTATTTCTGTTGGTAAAAGTTGAAACTTGGCATGATTGGACAATTTCACACATGTGAAAACAGTGAAAATTAACTCACCAGGCTGCTCCTTTTCACAGAATTATTTAAAAATGATTTTGTTTGAAATTGCAATATTACTCAGTCTAGCATGCTATATTATATTTATTTCTATAACTCCTGTAACATATCACACAAAGTTAATGACTCAAAGAAACACAAGAGTTCCAAATGTCAGCAAAGTCGGGTGTAGCTCAATGTGCTACATCATGGTGTGAGCAAGTCTAATTGCTTTGAGGATACACTCATCCTTCTCTTCCATCTCTTCCTCTACCTTCTGTGTGAGTAGCGTAACACCTTCAGACACTTCTTTCCTATTCATCCTCTATTATACCTTCTTACTCTGATTTTTAAGAACTCTGTGATGACACTACACCTACTTGGATAGTTAGAAGAAATCCTCCCATCCTCATGTCATTTGATTGATCTAGCATCTTCAGCAAATCCCTTTCTATGTCCACAAGTCCTGAACAAAAAATGAAATTCTTTTGGGAGCAGTATTACTTTACTTACTTCATATTTTTCCTCCCCCAGCCCTTGAACATCAAAGAAAATGAACTTGTCAGGATGTGGGAGTAAAACCAGGCCAGGCTCTGGGATGGTTCACCTTATTTGAGATTTTCAACTTGTTTTCCATGGAGCAGCTGTGCCAGGTTGGGAATGGAACAACTACTCAAGATTTAAGAGTAGATCCAACATCCAACAATTTATCTTTTTTACTATTTGGCAGCTATGTATGGAGTGAAGTAGTGTGGGTAGCAAATAGCTCACCAAATAGTGGGCTGGAAGTACAAATTTAATAGGACCATTTACTACAGTCTATGAAACATCCAGAAACAATGGCTACCTGGAAAGTCATTCTGTTTCTTTGATGTTTTGTTCTCCCTGCCAAAAAAAGCATTGCACAGCATTCCATGATTCTGATATATCAGAATCATCATGTTATGATTTGTCTCCTGCAGCTGTATCTACCACAAAGCAGAAGCTCATTAACTATTGAAGACTAAAAACCTCAAATCACTAAGGTACCATGTATCCAGTTAGTGTTGAGAGTGGGGATGGAGGTGGCACATGGGCAGTAGTCACTGGGTGTTGTTTTGTGGTGACAAGCATAATCTCTCAGATATAGGAGCCCTGTTCTGACAGCCTAGTCATTTCCTCTGTCCTCAAGTAGCCTGAAGTCTCGTAGGAGGCAGTGTGGTGGCTAATTTTGGCTGACAACTTGACTGCATCTGAAATCCACTTAAAGCTGTCATCACTCCTGTGAGGGAGGTTCTTAATAAGATTGTTTAAAGTGGGAAGACCCACCCTAAATGTGGGTAGCACCATATGGTGACAGCTCATATAAAAGGACACAAAAGAAGAAAACTTATTATTTTGCCTGATTGCCCTCACTTTTGCTGTCAAGTACATCTATCCTGTTGCTATGACATTCCTTTGCTGATAGTAGAACCAGCCTCTTCAGGGATCCAATGTAGACTGAAGGCCAGCAGCTCTACAGAAATCCTCCAGGCCTTCAGATTCTGATTGGGATTGCTAAGATATCTAGCCTTGTATACTGAATAAGTACTGGATCTTCAGCCTCTCCAGTATGAGACAGACATTGCTGGGCTACCCAGACCACATCTTGTAAGTCAATCTAATAAACCCCTTATATGTGTGATTACCTATAATGTATATATTGGATATTATATGTAATTTAACCCCAATTACATATGTGAATGAATACTTTATATATATATACACATACACATGCACATGCACATGCACATATACATACACATATATATTCATTCTATTTCTTCTGTTCTTTTAGAGAACCCTGAATAATACAGGTGAGAAAAATTCACCTAATGTGCCCCCAACCACTGAGAACGTACAACTTCAGGGATCATGGCAAGAGACACAAAGAACAGGAACCTTGTCGACTCAGTCAGATCAGCAATTGGGCATACCTACAATCCTCACAAACAGTAAGAGGAAGAATGAGGTCAGGACCTAAGCATCAGTCAGGTACTGAGAGTTTTACCATGGAGAGGTGAAAACTGCCAATGAGCTTCCGGGTCTGCTGCCTAGGGAAGAATGGGAGGAACTTGGATCATCAGATGGGTTCCTCAGGTCAGGTAAGAGGCAGTCTCTGCAACTGTTGCTAGGGGAGTTGATTAACCCAGCTGTCATCACTTCCCATTATAGTTGCTTCACACATAAGGTAAAGTGTTCATAGGTTCTGGGGCCTCCTGTTACGTCGGGTCAAATATGGCTCTGTTGCTTTTTGGATCATCTTTTTCACACAATTATTGGACTCTACACAAAGTGTTAATGACAAATAACATAAACAGTGGCAGTAGGGTTGTAGTTTCCCCTAAGTTGAAGCAATAGCTCTTGACTTTGCTTTGGATAATAGACCATAAGCATGCACACAATGTCTC
The DNA here is from genome assembly GCF_947179515.1 of Apodemus sylvaticus. NCBI lineage: Eukaryota > Metazoa > Chordata > Mammalia > Rodentia > Muridae > Apodemus > Apodemus sylvaticus. The sequence goes on from NC_067478.1 coordinate 107,528,200, forward strand.
TCTGGTGAGTGGTTAGCATCATGTGCAGTAGGGACACCTGAGGCTTGGAGATAATCCTATACTTTGGCCCCATTGCCACTAGCAACACAAGCCTGGGAAATTCATTTTTCCTCCCTTGCCCATAATTTGCTTATCTATGATGTGGGGAAATTTGAGTGAATAGACTAAATGGAACAGTGAGTGCAAAGGTAGATCTGTAGTACTGTATTAGTTATCTGTCTGCTTCCTATGGAAGCACACCCAATAAAGGGAACTTAAGTGACCAAGGGTTGATTTAGTTTGTTCCAGCAGAAATAGACCATTGTGTCAGGCTATGGTATCCACAGCAACAAGCAGTTGCACATATTTGGTTCACAGTCAGGAATCAAGAGAGTAAAGAATAACTGTACTCAGGTTGCTTTCTATATCTTATATAGTCCAGGACCCCAGTCCCTGGGAGGGTATAGCTATAATCCACATCTAAGAATGATCTTCTCTAACCTTGTCTTCCAACTAACTTAATCTAGATAATCCCTCAAAGATGGGCCTGAATATTTTTCTCTATGGCAACTCCAAATCCCATAAAGTTGGCAATGCAGATGAACTATCACACCCACTGAGTCACCAGCCAAAGGAAATGACATCAGTATGTCAAATAAATACACTTTAAAAGTTCAATATATTATAGTCCCTATTTTCAAGATATCCAAACACCATTAGTGTTCCTTATCTGGTGAATAAGGAAAATGTGGCGTTTGTTTACAGTGGAATATTATTGGGTCATCAAGAGGATTAGATCCTATTATTTGTGATAACTGGGATAAAACTGGAGGGTATGTTGTGTGAAATAAGCTAGGTGAATGAAGACAAATGGCACAGGAGTTCAATCTTATGTATCTTGGATACTAAAAGGTAATCATATAAAATTTGAGAGAAGAATGGTGATTGCCACGTTCTGGGGAGAGGGAGAGGAAATGATGCAGAGAAAATGTTAACCAATGAATATTAAGTTGCAATTACATAGGAAATAATTTAGATGTGCTATTATTGTGTAGAGCAGTGGTTCTCTGCCTTCCTAATTCTGCAACAATTTAATAGTTTTTCAAATTTTGGTGACCATGACAACCATAAAATTACTTTTATTGCTACATCACAACTGTAATTTTGCTACTATTGTGAGTTGTGACTTCAATATGCTTGACCCATGGGAAATGGCACTATTAGGAGAAGTGGCTTTGTTGGAATAGGTGTGGCCTTGTTGGAGGACATGTAGCATTGCATAGGCATGTGCTTTGAAGTCTCCTAATGTTCAAACTCTGCCCAGTGTGGAAGGGAGTCTCCTCCTACCTGTCTACAGAAGTGAGTTTTCTCCTGGAGAATTCTTAGCTCCTCCAACACCATGTCTGCCTACACATTGCCATGCTTGCCACCATGATGATAATGAACTGAGCCTCTGAAAGTGTAAGTCAGTCCCAACTAAACGTTTTCCTTTATAAGAGTTGCCTTGGTCATGGTGTTGCTTCACAGCAATGGAAACCTTAACTAAGACAGGAATTGTAAGGTGTTTTTCCAATGGCATTAAGTGATCCCTTTAAAAGGATCATTTGGCCTCCAAAGGGGTTATGAACCATAGGTCAAGTATTGCTTCTGTAGAGTTACTAGAGATAATAGTAAAGTACTATGTCTTTCTGACTAGAAGGAAGAATAATAAATATTTAATATTTTACCATGAAAATACTGATAAGTAATTGACAAGATGTATAACTGTGTCTTGGTTTGAACATTTTACATACATTTATAGATCACATATTATCCCATGGTTATATGCAATCAGTTTCATTTCATGTATCAGTTAAAATAAAATATAATACATTCATAAATAGCAGAAAGAACAACGGTATTCCCTTCTCATCCTCTTGTCTGTAGTTTGTGCAGCTGAGCTCTACATGTCTTTCCTATTGGAGTAATCTTTAATGTAATCTTCTTTGCCTGCTTTCTTGTCTGGTGCAATTTTTCCTTGACATTCTCACTACAAACCACAATGAAGGAGACCAAATATTTGGAAGAAATGCTTCCATGCCTTGAAAAGCAGATAGAACATGATTGAGGTCCTCAAGAGAAGTGAAGCACACAGCATTTCAAAATGGGTATATTCCCAATTGTGTGTGTTAGTTCTGAATTGCTACTGTAATCAAAGATTAGCACTGCAGCTTGAAATAACAAGCATGGTATCTTACAGCCATTATTTCCTGAAGAAGTCAGTTATCTGGGATGGTTACAAAAATCAAGCAGTAAGAAATGTTGTGTTTCTGGCACAGGCTCAAAGAGACTGTCTTTCTCTCTTTTGGCCTCCCTGTATCATTTTTTTCCCTTTGGTTGTGACCCAGCTTCAATCTTAAAGCTAATACTTCAGTGTTTTAAATTTCCTAGCACATCACCTTCTGCTTCTGAGCATGGGAGGGATCCTTTATTTCATAGGTTCTACTTGGATAATGCAAGATAATATCTTTAAAGTAACCCAATTATTAGCCCTAATTACATCTGTAACTTTAATCCCCATGCTCATCAAAGAACATTTTCACCCATTCTAAGGATTACTGGCTCCAGAGGTTGGGGGTTATATTAGTCAGCCTGTTATGCCACAGCTCAGACTCAAAAAATTCAATTGCTATGTTCTATGTGTTGGCTGGTCTAGAAGTCACATGCCAAAACCAGTGTACATGTATTAAAAGGTGAAGCCTTTCAAAGTAGTTAGAACAAAAAGGAAAAAACCTTAACAGTGCAGTTAAGGAGCATAACAAAGCATCAAAAATCACTGACTTCTTTCATCATGCAAACGTAAGCATAAAAGTAGAGTTAGACACTGAATCTTCTAATACTATGACCTTGAATTTCCCTACTCTCAGGACTATAAGAAAAATGGCTGTTTATAAGCCAGTACAGTACTTTTGTTATAGAAACTCAAAGATCACATCCATCTTCCTGAGGAGTGAAAACACACGGGAATGTAATATATGTGCTCAACTTGCAAAGAAGTTGACCTAGAGACCAAGGAAGTAGACAGAAAAAGTGACACAGAAATCCACATCCATTCATTTTTAGTGATTGCAGGGACTGAAGGGGATGAAAATTCATACAAGATCACTTAGGCATAGACAGCACAGCATCAAGACTAATACCCATATGGATAAAATGACTAATATTAGATATTCAGGAGGTTACAAGTCAGCAAAAAAAAAAAACAAAAATGGCTGACACAAGACATCTTGGGCTCCCAAAAATAAACAATGATAGAATCTCTGCTGTAACTATTCATGGCAAAATGCCATTTTTAAGTGATTCTGTATAAATACAGCCTTGCGGTCATAGGTGAGTGCCTTTTGTCTTCTGTCTTTGCCAGTCAGTTTGTATAGACCTGTGTGGCCCATCTGAAGCATGTCTGCTGATCTGCATGGGTTCTCATGCCAGCCTGTATATGACTTATATGTGCTAACACTTGCCTAGGTCTGCCTGCTTAGCTGCCTGTGCATCCATAAATAAAATGTGTCTTAAATGCCTATGAAGCCTCACAGTCCCTTAAGCCTTGTGGTCTCCCATGACTTTCTCTCCTTTCCTACTGGAGGCCCAGATGTCACATCTGGCATAGTCAGCAGGATACAACTATAGAATGATAGTCTAGAAGAAGTAGAGAGGATCACTGAATTAATAGGAAAAAATTCCAGGGTCCAGTGGCCACCCTACCAGGAAGGAAGTAGAGTAACTAAAATAAACTGGCTGCTATTGACTGTGCTAAAGGCTGAGGACATGGGGCATGGCAAGCCAATGTGTTGGGTCAGTGGGTGAGAATGGAATTAGGAATTGAAAGATCAGGGATGTGATTAATATGATGAGTTCATTAAAACCCCCTTATCAAAAATGAGACAAACTATCAGAGTTACCAGCCTGTGCTATGTACCAGGTCAGTAAGATAGAGAGAACAGGCCTTGAGTCCAAATGGTCATGTTTATAAACAGAGGACAATTGCAGAGCCTACACTCCTTATACTATGACAGAATTGGAGAACTGACAAAGCTGTACCGGGGATAGGCTTTCATTGAGAATGGAAGGGAGGAGATGAGGAAATTCACCTCTACTACCACCTACCCATCTTTAAAACAGTTCCTGAAGGTCCCAAGGCCATCAAAACAGGGAGAACACTAGATAATGAAATGGGTAATAGGCAAAGTGCATCTGTTATGGTCCAATGCTGATGATTTGGGAGGTAAATTTGCCTCCCACATGAACTTAATGCAGATGTTCTAAGGTAAAAACTATGCCAAGCCCTTAAAGTATAATTCTTCCGAGAATCATGATTGGGAAGCAGAACACATTCTAGGCCAGAAACAATGACTTTGGTGGATAGAGCACTCCCTCCATGCTGCAGCTAGGTGCATTTCAGGGGCTAAAGGTACCAGAAGGCTCTGGGCCTCTTGGGAATGCAGAATTCTCCAGTGTAAACAAGTTTAGGCCTCAGGATAAGGAGCTTCTGCCATGCTACTGCTGATACATGCCTCTCAGTGACTGAGTAAATCCTAGGGGTAGATGTCCTGTAAAGCCTGATTGCCCTCCAAATCAATCCTAAAAATTCAGATTGTGAATAAGTACTGCAAACCCGGTGATAGAGGCCGCCTTCACCATCACCTGGCAAGTGCTTCCAACCTCAAAGGATGGTCTACATGCACCAGTATCGGTTGCTTTGGAGGCAATATAGATCCTTGTAATTTCCCTATGTGGTACATGCAGAAACAGAATTGCACTTTAAAAACAGCAACTACAATTAGGCACTTCTCCTCAGATTAGGCTGGACAAGGCAATTCAGTGGGAACGCAAAGGTCCCAAAAGCAAGCAATGGAGTCAGAAATGGTCCCTCCTCCCTCTGATATGCTGAGTTTGGTTGGTATTCCTGGGAGGTCTACCCTTTTCTGAAGGGAAACAAGGAGAAATGGATGGGGAGGAAAGGGTTGGAAGGAGAGGAGAGAGGGGGAAATTGAGGTTGGAATGTAATATTTTAGAGAATAAATTAATAATAAATAAACCACCAACTAATGAAAACAAGAGACTGATTTTTAAAGACAGCAAGAAAAGATATATGAGAAGACTTGAAGGGAGGAAAAGGAAGAGGGAAATGATATAATTCTGTTATATCTAAATTTTAAAAATAATTCTAAAAAGTGATTGTAGGTTACTGATATTGCCATGCTGGATACACCTGTGCCACTCATCATGGTCCTGAAGAACTGGTGGACTTTGGCTTTGGTCTGTGACACTATGCAGTGGATAAGAACACTTGTTTATACCTGGGACAGTCAGCAGTGGACATTGACTGTGTGATGCTGTTGCAACATCATTTGTCATCAGTTGGGGTTCTGAAAGAGTGCCAAGGCAGTCACTGCCTTGAAGTTGTTATTCTAACCTCATATTCTCAAGCAGATTTGTGAATCTATGACTTTTAGTCTGAGAGCTGCTCTAAATTCTTGAGGTGGGTAATAACCAGCTCCAAAAGGCAATGATCTTTGTCTGTTTAGATCAAAGCAGGAGAAAACATTAATGTTCTTCTAACAAGGGAGTTACAGAAATCTTGGGACCTGTGAAGTTTATGTGTTAAACAAGATATAACACCCCAAAGTTGTGTTCCATGAAACCAAACACCTTCAGAAAAAGGACTGATCTGCCATATACTACCTATATACTGGTAGATCCAGGAGAGGGACACAAGCCACATAAAACAAGGTGACCATGTGTGTTACTGTCTACTGATAGTATTTTGATAAAACAGAATTGTCAAAGTAGCTGGTGAACTACATTAACGACAATTAAGGTAAATTACTTTATATGCCTAACGTTAAGATATGAATGTTCCCTGACTCCACATGTACACAGGATTGGGAGCTAGGACACCAGCCTCTGTGAGACCAACCCATGAAGAAATTCCCCTAAATAACTAAAGTGAGCCTGTAAGCTTCAAACACCTAAGGAAGCAAAGCTTAGGTGCCTAAAGACCTAGAGCCTAAGAGATCCTCATGGAATCTACAGTCTGAGATTACACATAGCTTAAAGGACTTGAGAACCTACAAGATCTGTTCACCTAGAAAGCCCAGGTCTCTGAACATCTATAGAACACAGTGTTGTTATATAGACTGATGCTGTAAAATATGGTCTCAGAGAGCCTCCCTGGAGGCCTGTTCACATGAAGCTCCTGCTGTGTAAAAGTGGTGGATTGAATAGAACATAAGGCCATATAGGTCAACTTATGTTTCCACAACATAGTGCTGATGTAACTGCCCTGCACAGTCCAAGGCTGGACACTGAGGGTACTAAGCAAAAATGTCTGACACTGGATACCTTGGGGAAACCCAAAAATAAAGAGCAAGGTAATCTGTTCTATAGCAATTTCTGGTAAATATGACTTTTGTGTGATTCAGTATAAATAGAGTCTTGAAGCCAAAGGGAAGGGCCTTATGTATTTTGCATTTTGGCCAGTTGATCTATGTGAGCCTGCATATGCCTTATCTGGGACCTGCACGCTGATCTGCATGTATGACTGTGTGTGCCTGTGTGTAGCCAGTATGTTCCAGGGTGTGTCTGGGTGCCTACCAGTATCTATCTACCTAAAGTCTTTAGTGTCTATGAATAGAAATGGCCTTATCTTCTCATTATGCTTCATGCTCTATTTAACATCATGCCTTCCCATGAACCTTTTGTTTTCTTGGACTCAGAGTTCAGAACTTACAAGGCCTCCTCAGGGACTTCCAGAAAAAAAAAATGGCTTTTGAAGGCCTGTGAACTGAATGGATGGCCATACTGAAAAAGAGGTTAGGCACACAGTGATTTGCGTTTATAATCCCAGCACTGGGAGGGATGTGGAGACAGGCAGATTCGTGGGTTGTCCTGCCAGCAGGAGTAGCCTACTTGGTAGGTACAGGACAGTAAAAAAAAAAAAAAAGGTGGGAAGAGAAATGAGAAACAACACCTCCAGTTGTCCTCTGGCCTCCACAGATATGTGTATCCACACACACCCATACGCCCCCCCCCAAACACGCTTATTCAAAATAAATAAACAGATGTTAAATGAAATAAAATAATAGTGAGGACATCACCTGCACCTAGGAGCTCAGCAGCAAGATCAGGCACCTACCCTGCCAGGGGTCATCTGCCCTACATGGAGGCAGTCAGAGGGAGTCTAAAGCTTAGAGGTGAGGCACCGCAATCTGTGCTCCTGTGACTCTGTATATGGGGAGACTAGTAGGCAGGGATCACCAGAGTAGAAGATGGGTTGGGACACACCCCACCAGGACTTCACCTGCACCCAGGAGCTCAGCAGTGACACAGCACAGTGCCAGGGGAAAGCAGGTCACCCAGGGTTGCTGAAATATGCTTGCAGCCACACAGGAAGTGCAAGCACCAACCAGTGAGAGCAGGACCAACTAACACCAGAGATAACCAGATGGCAAAAGGCAAACTTAGGAACATTGCAACCAATTACTCCACAACAGCAAGTCCTGGATGCCCCCAACACACCAGGAAAGCAAGATTTGGATTTAAAATCACAGGTCATGATATTGATGGAGGGCTTCAAGAAGGACATAAATAACTCTCTTAAAGAAATTCAGGAGAACACAAGTAAATAGGGAGAAGCCATTGAAGAACTAAGGGAAAACACAACAAAACAGATGAAGGAATTGAACAAAGCCATCCAGGATCTAAAGATGGAGGTAGAAATAATAATGAAATCACAAAGGGAAACAAATCAAGACATAGAAAACCTAGGAAAGAAGTCAGGAGTCATGGATCCAACCATCAACAACAGAATTAAAGAGAGAGAAGAGAGAATCTCAGATGCAGAAGATACCATAGAAAGCATTGATAAAACAGTCAAAGACAATGCAACATGCAAAATGCTCCTCACCCAAAACATCCAGAAAATCCAGGACGAAATGAGAAGACCAAACCTAAGGGTTATAAGTATAGAAGAGAGTGAAGATTTCATCTTAAAGGGCCAGTAAATGTCTTCAAAAAAATTATAGAAGAAAACTTCCCTAACCTAAAAAAAAAAGAGATGTCCATGTACATACAAGAAGCCTACAGAACTCCAAATAATTTTAACCAGAAAAGAAATTCTTCTTGTCACATAATAATTAAAACACAAAATGTACTAAACAAAGAATAATAAAAGTAGTAAGGAAAAAAAGTCAAGTAACATAAAGGTAGACCTATCAGAATTACACCAGACTTCTCAACAGAGACTATGAAAGTCAGAAGAGCCTGGGCAGATGTCATACAGGCCCTAAAGAAACAAAAATACCAACCCAGACTGCTATATCCAGTTAAATCTCTCAATTACCATAGATGGAGAAGCCAAGGTATTTCATGACAAAAGCAAATTTACACAATATATTTCCACAAATCTAGCCCTTCAAAGGACAATGAATGGAAAACACCAACAAAAGGAGGGAAACTACACACTAGAAGAAGCAAGAAATTAATCTTTCAACAAACCCAAAAGAAGATAACCACACAAATATAAAAATTACATCAAAAATAGCAGAAAACAACAATCACTATTCCTTAATATCTCTTAACATCAATGGACTCAATTCCCCAATAAAAGACATAGACTAACAGACTGGATACATAAACAAGACCCAACATTTTGCTGCATACAGGAAACACATCTTAGTGTCAAAGACAAACACTACCTCAGAGTAAAGGGCTGGAAAACAGTTTTCCAAGCAAATGGTCCCAGGAAACAAGTTGCAATAGCCATTCTAATATCCAATAAAACCAACTTTCAACCAAAAGTCATGAAAAAAGACACAGAAGGACACGTTATACTCATCAAAGGAAAGATCTACCAGGAAGAACTCTCAATTTTGAGCATCTATGCCCCAAATACAAGTGCACCCTCATTCATAAAGAAAACTTTACTAAAGCTTAAAGCACACATCACACCCCACACAGTAATTGTGGGTGACTTCAACACCCCACTCTCTTCAATGGACAGATCAGGGAAACACAAACTAGACGCTGACACATTGAAACTAACAGAAGTTTTGGACCAAGTGGATTTAATAGATATCTATAGAACGTTTCATCCTAAATCAAAAGAATATACCTTTTTCTTGGCACCTCATGGTATCTTCTCCAAAATTGACCATATAATTGGCCACAAAACAAACATCAACAGATATAAGAAGATCAAACTAATTCCATGCCTCTAATCAGATCACTATGAAGTAAGAGTGCTCTTCAATAGCAACAAAAACAACATAAAGCCCACATACACATGGAGGTAGAACAATGATTTACTCAATGATACCTTGGTCAAGGAAAAATAAGGAAAGAAATCAAAACCTTTTTAAAATTTAATGAAAATGAAGGCACAACATACCCAAATTTATGGGACACTATGAAAGCAGTGCTAAGAGGAAAACTCATAGCTCTGAGTGTATTCAAAAAGAAGCTAGAGAGAGCATACACTAGCAGTTTAACTGAACACCTGAAACCTTTAGAACAGAAAGAAGCTAATACAAGAGGAATAGAAGGCAGAAAATCACCAAACTCAGGGCTGAAATCAACCAAGTCGGGAAATAAAAAAGAATTATACAAAGAATCAACAAAACCACGAACTGGTTCTTTGACAAAATCAAAAAGATAGATAAACCTTTAACCAGACTAACCAGAGGGCACAGAGAGATGGTATCCAAATTAAGAAAATCAGAAATGAAAAGAGAGAAATCACAACAGAAAATGAGGAAATTCAAAAAATTATCAGAACTTACTATAAAATCCTATACTCACCACAACTGGAAAACATGGATGAAATGGACAATTTCCAGGACAGACACCAACTACCAAAGTTTAATCAGGATCAGATAGACCATCTAAATGGTTCCATGACCCCTAAAGAAATAGCAGTGTTCATTGATGGTCTCCCAACCAATAAAAGCAGAGGACCAGATGGTTTTAGTGCAGAATTGTATCAAACCTTCAAAGAAGACCTAACAACAATACTCTTCAAACTATTCCACAAAATAGAAACAGAGGAAAGACTACCCAACTCATTCTTTGAAGCTACAATTTCGCTTATACCAACACCACACAAAGATCCAACAAAGAAAGAGAACTTTAGACCAATTTCCTTGTTAATACCGATGCAAAAATACTCAATAAAATTCTTTCCAACTGAATCCAATAACACTTCAAAAGGATCATTCATCATGATCAAATAGGCTTCATCCCAGGGATGCAGGATTGGTACAATATACAGAAATCCATCAATGTTATCCACTATATAAATAAACTCAACTTCATTAGTCATTAGGGAAATGCAAATCAAAACAACCCTGAGATTTCACCTTACACCAATCAGAATGGCTAAGATTAAAAATTCAGGAGACAGCAGATGTTGGCGAGAATGTGGAGAAAGAGGAACACTCCACTGCTGGTGGGGTTGCAAATTGGTACAACCACTCTGGAAATCAGTCTGGCGGTTCCTCTGAAAACTGGGCACCTCACTTCCAGAAGATCCTGCTATACCACTCCTGGGCATATATACCCAGAAGATTCCCCAGCATGTAATAAGGATACATGTTCCACTATGTTCATAGCAGCCCTATTTATAATTGCCAGAAGCTGGAAAGAACCCAGATATCCCTCAACAGAAGAGTGAATGCAAAAAATGTGGTATATATACACAATGGAGTACTATTCAGCCATTAGAAACAATGAATTCATGAAATTCTTAGGCAAATGGATGGAGCTAGAGAACATCATACTAAGTGAGGTAACCCAGACTCAAAAGATGAATCATGGTACGCACTCACTAATAAGTGGATGTTAACCTAGAAAACTGGAATACCCAAAACATAATCCACACATCAAATGAGGTACAAGAAGAACAGAGGAGTGGTCCCTTGTTCTGGAAAGACTCAGTGAAGCAGTATAGGGCAAAAGCAGAACAGGGAACTGGGAAGGGTTGGGTGGGAAAACAGGGGGAGGGAAGGGGGATGATGGGACTTTCGGGGAGTGGGGGGAGGGGCTAGAAAAGGGGAAATCATTTGAAATATAAATAAAAATATATTGAATTAAAAAAAGTTAAAAAATAAATAAAATAAATAAATATGCAAATAAATCATTAAAAAAATTAAAAAATAAATAAACTCAAAGACAAAACCCACATGGTCATTTCATTAGATGCTGAAAAAGCATTTGACAAAATTCAGCATCCTTTCATGTTAAAGGTCTTGGAAAGAACAGGAATTCAAGCCCCATACCTAAACATAATAAAAGCAATATACAGCAAACCAGTAGCCAACATCAAACTAAATGGAGAGAAACTTGAAGCAGTCCCACTAAAACCAGGGACTAGACAAGGCTTCCCTCTCTCTCAATACTTATTCAATATAGTATTTGAAGTTCTACCTAGAGCAATTAGACAACAAAAGGAGGTCAAAGGGATACAAATTTGGAAGGAAGAAATCAAATTATCACTATTTGCAGATGATATGATAGTATACTTAAGCAACCCCCCCCCCAAAAAAAAACTCCACCAGAAAACTACTACAGTTGATAAACAACGTTAGCAAAGTGGCTGGATATCAAATTAACTCAAGCAGAAACTTTGTAATTTTATGAGGTCCCATTTGTCAATTCTTGCTCTTAGAGCATACGCTATTGGTGTTCTGTTCAGAAACTTTCTCCCTGTACCGATGTCCTCAATGGTCTTCCCCAGTTTTTTTTCTATTAGCTTCAGAGTGTCTGGCTTTATGTGGAGGTCCTTGATCCATTTGGATTTGAGCTTAGTACAAGGAGACAAGGATGGATCAATTCGCATTCTTCTGCATGCTGACCTCCAGTTGAACCAGCACCATTTGTTGAAAAGGCTATCTTTTTTCCATTGGATGTTTTCAGCCTCTTTGTCGAGGATCAAGTGGCCATAGGTGTGTGGGTTCATTTCTGGATCTTCAATCCTGTTCCATTGATCCTCCTGCCTGTCACTGTACCAATACCATGCAGTTTTTAACACTATTGCTCTGTAGTATTGCTTGAGGTCAGGGATACTGATTCCCCCAGATTTCCTTTTGTTGCTGAGAATAGTTTTAGCTATCCTGGGTTTTTTGTTGTTCCAGATGAATTTGATAATTGCTCTTTCTAACTCTGTGAAGAATTGAGTTGGGATTTTGATGGGTATTGCATTGAATCTGTATAGTGCTTTAGGCAAAATGGCCATTTTAACTATATTGATTCTGCCGATCCATGAGCATGGGAGGTTTTCCCATTTTTTGAGGTCTTCTTCCATTTCCTTCTTCAGAGTCTTGAAGTTCTTGTCATACAGATCTTTCACATGTTTGGTAAGAGTCACCCCAAGATACTTTATACTGTTTGTGGCTATTGTGAAGGGGGTCATTTCCCTAATTTCTTTCTCAGCCTGCTTATCCTTTGAGTATAGGAAGGCCACTGATTTGCTTGAGTTGACTTTATAACCTGCCACTTTGCTGAAGTTGTTTATCAGCTGTAGGAGCTCTCTAGTGGAGTTCTTTGGGTCACTTAGGTAGACGATCATGTCATCTGCAAATAATGATAGTTTGACTTCTTCCTTTCCAATTTGTATCCCTTTGACCTCCTTATGTTGTCGAATTGCCCGAGCTAGTACCTCAAGTACAATATTGAAAAGATAAGGAGAAAGGGGGCAGCCTTGTCTGGTCCCTGATTTCAGTGATATTGCTTCAAGTTTCTCTCCATTTAGTTTGATGCTGGCTACCGGTTTGCTGTATATTGCTTTTACTATGTTTAGGTATGGGCCTTGAATTCCTGTTCTCTCCAAGACTTTAAGCATGAAGGGATGCTGAATTTTGTCAAATGCTTTTTCAGCATCCAATGAAATGACCATGTCGGCAACCAACAAATTGGGAAAAGATCTTCACCAATCCTACATCAGATAGAGGGCTAATATCCAATATATATAAAGAACTCAAGAAGTTAGACTCCAGAAAACCAAACAACCCTATTAAAAAATGGGGTACAGAGTTAAACAAAGAATTCTCACCTGAAGAACTTCGGATGGCGGAGAAGCATCTTAAAAAATGCTCAACTTCATTAGTCATTAGGGAAATGCAAATCAAAACAACCCTAAGATTTCATCTTACACCAGTCAGAATGGCTAAGATTAAAAATTCAGGAGACAGCAGGTGTTGGAGAGGGTGTGGAGAAAGAGGAACACTCCTCCACTGCTGGTGGGGTTGCAAATTGGTACAACCACTCTGGAAATCAGTCTGGCGGTTCCTCCGAAAACTGGGCACCTTACTTCCAGAAGATCCTGCTATACCACTCCTGGGCATATACCCAGAAGACTCCCCACCATGTAATAAGGATACATGTTCTACTATGTTCATAGCAGCCCTATTTGTAATTGCCAGATGCTGGAAAGAACCCAGGTATCCCTCAACAGAAGAGTGGATGCAAAAAATGTGGTATATCTACACAATGGAGTACTATTCAGCCATTAGAAACAATGAATTCATGAAATTCTTAGGCAAATGGATGGAGCTAGAGAATATCATACTAAGTGAGGTAACCCAGACTCAAAAGGTGAATCATGGTATGCACTCACTAATAAGTGGATATTAACCTAGAAAACTGGAATACCCAAAACATAATCCACACATCAAATGAGGTACAAGAAGAAAGGAGGAGTGGCCCCTGGTTCTGGAAAGACTCAGTGAAACAGTATTCAGCAAAACCAGAACGGGGAAGTGGGAAGGGGTGGGTGGGAGGACAGGGGAAGAGAAGGGGGCTTGCGGGACTTTCGGGGAGTGGGGGGGCTAGAAAAGGGGAAATCATTTGAAATGTAAATAAATTATATCGAATAATAATAAAAAAAAATTTACAAAAAAAAAAAAAAAAAAAAAAAACAAAAATTAACTCAAGCAAATCAGTAGCCTTCCTGTACTCAAAGGATAAACAGTCTGAGAAAGAAATTAGGCAAATGACATTCTTCACCGTAGCCACAAACAATATAAAGTATCTTGGTGTGACTCTAACCAAACAAGTGAAAGATCTGTATGACAGGAGCTTCAAGTCTTTGAAGAAAGAAATCTAAGAAGACCTCAGAAGATGGAAAAATCTTCCATGCTCTTGGATTGGCAGGATTAATAATGTAAAAATGGCCATCTTGCCAAAAGCAATATACAGATTAATGTAATCCCCATCAAAATCCCAACTCAACTCTTCATGGAGTTAGAAAGAGCAATTCTCAAATTCATCTGGAATAACAAAAAACCCACAATAACTAAAACTATCCTCAACAGTAAAAGAATTTCTGGGGCAATCAATATCCCTGACCTCAAGCAGTACTAAAGAGCAATTGTGTTTTTAAAAAACTACATGGTATTGGTACAGTGACAGGCAAGTAGATTAATGGAATAGAATTGAAGACCCAGAAATGAACCCACGCACCTATGGTCACTTGATCTTTGAAAAAGGAGCTACACCCATCTAGTGGAAAACAGATAGCCTTTTCAACAAATGGTGCTGATTCAACTGGAAGTCAGCATGCAGAAGAATGCAAATTAATCTATTCTTATCTCCTTGTACTAAGCTCAAGTCCAAGTGGATCAAGGATGTCCACATAAATCCAGACACACTGAAACTAATAGAAAAGAACCTGGGGAAGAGTCTTGAGTACATGGGCAGAGGGGAAATTTTCCTGAACAGAACACCAATAGCTTATGCTCTAAGATCAAGAATTGACAAATGGGACCTCATAAAATTACAAAGTTTCTGTAAGGCAAAGCACACTGTCAAAAGACAAAACAGCAAACAACAAATTGGGAAAAGATCTTTATCAATCCTACATCTGACAGAGGGCTAATATCCAAGATATACAAAGAACTCAAGAAGAGTCAAATAACACCATTACAAAATGGGATACAGAGCTAAACAAAGAATTTTCACCTGAGGAATATCGAATGGCTGAGAAGCACCTAAAGAAATGTTCAATATCCTTAGTCATCATGGAAATGCAAATCAAAACAACCCTGAGATTTCACCTCAAACCAGTCAGAATAGCTAAGATCAAAAACTCAGGAGAAAACAGGTGCTGGTGAGGATTGAAGATGTGGAGAAAGAGGAACACTCCTCCACTGCTGATGGGGTTGCAAGCTGGTACAACTGCTCTGGAAATCAGTCAGGTGGTTCCTCAGAAAACTGGGCATGATACTTCTGAGGACCATGCTATACCACTCCTGGGCAAATGCCCAGAGGATTCCCCAGCATGCAATAAGGACACATGCTCCACTATGTTCATAGCAGTCCTATTTATAATAGCCAGAAGCTAGAAAGAACCCAGATGTCCCTCAACGAAGGATACAGAAAATGTGGTATATTTACACTATGGAATACTTCTCTATTAAAAACAATGAATTCGTGAAATTCTTAGGCAAGTGGGTGGAACTGGAGAATGTCATCCTGAGAGAAGTGACCCAGTCCCAAAAGAACACATATGTTATGCACTCACTGATAAGCAGATATTAGCCCAGAAGCTTGAAATACCCAAGAAGCAATTCAAATATCAAATGATGCCCAAGAAGAAGGAAGGAGAGGCCCCCGGTCCTGGAGAGGGTCAATGCAGCAGTGTAGGGGAATACCAGGACAGGGAAGAGGGAAGGATTGGATTGGGGAACAGGAGGAGGGGAGAGGGCTTATGGAACTTTCGAAAAGGGGAAATCATTTGAAATGTAAATAAAGAATATATTGAATAAAAAAATAAAAAAATAGTGAATGGAGCTGGGTTGTCTTCCTAAGGTAGCACACTTGCCGAGCATGTGCCGAACTTGAAAAGTAAGCAAGAAGAATAAAAGTCAGTGAAATAAGAGATGGAAAATATCATAAGTCTGAATTTGATCAATGGGACCCACGTGGTAGAACGAATCTCTGATGTCACAGTCTGTCTGTCCTTTGACTTCCACATGTGCACATATGTACACACACAAACATTCACACAAATCAATGGAGAAATGTACAGCAAAATTTAAAATAAAATAAAAGATCTTAAGTGGTTCCTTGAAAATATTAGAACCTTTTCTAAATCTTGGTTAAATTGCTCAAGGAAAAAAGAAATGCAAATACCAATGAATAATGAATACAGTACTAAATCTTTGGGAGATGAAACAGTCATATGAAAAGTTAGGAGTATATTTATACTGATAGCATTCTAGTCACTATTGTTAGTGAAATGCAGAAACCTTACAAAATTACTCAAGCACATTTAATATGAGAAGAGAAATTCTGTGTTTCTCACATTCACATGCATGGGCACACCCAGGCACACATATGAAAGGAATTGGGTTTTCTATAAGTACATGTGTGTGTGTGTAGATGTGTGGGTGTGTAGGTGGTATATATATATGTATGTGTGTGTGTGTGTGTGTGTGTGTGTGTGTGTTTGCATAACTGTCTGCCTGTGTTTGTGTGTGTGAGAGTGAGTGTATGAGTCTGTATGTCTTTCTATGTTTGCATATATGAGTGGGTATCTGTGTGTATGTGAATGTATGTATGTGCCTGTGGCTATATGTAAGTGTATGTGTATGTGCCTGTATCTGTGTATGTGTGTTTGTGTGTGTATGTACCTGTGTATGTGTGTGTATGTGCCTGTCTCTGTGTATATGTGGATGTATGTATATACCTGTACCTGTGTGTATGTTTGTGTGTGTATATATATATTTGTCCATTTGTGTGTCTCTGTATGTATATATGTGTATGTGTGTTATATGTGTGTGTATATGTGTGTATCTATGTACATATGTCTGTGTGTATGCGTATGTTTGTTTGTAGTGTGTGTGTCTTTGTATGTGTGAGTGTGTATCTGTGTGTTGCTGTGTGTCTTATATGTGTGAATGTGTATTTGTGTTTGTGTCTGTGTGTATGTATGTGTATCTGTGTACCTGTGTATGTGAGAGTATGTATGTGTATATATGTATGTATGCGTGAGTATGTATGTGTGCATGTGTGAATCTGGGTGTATATGCATGCCTCTGTGTTTGTGTGTGTGTGTGTGTGTGTGTGGTGTTTGTGGAATATAAGTGGTTGTATCCATGTGAGCTCTTACTGCTTTCTTTTGTCAACTGCTCACATATAATAACCCGAAACTGGATCATTTCCCTGTATGCCCACACTTATTCACTGGGCAAAAAACTAATAAAAATGATGGTAGCTGCTTTCAGATTTCTCTGGAAAACAGAAATGCTTAAACTACTTTTTAAGATAAATATAGGTCAACAGAATAGAATGTGTATTTCCAAACCAATTTATCAAGTTTCCGTGTAAAGCTTTTCTTTACAATTAGACATTAATAAGGAGGTTTATTGGGACATTTTAGTGATAGCAAATGTGATTATGGATTAGACACATTGTATGTGCTTGAGATGCTTCATGGCCACATAAAAAGTAAAATGGCAACTGGCCATGGACTTATTCATTTGTCTTCCATTAAAATTCTTTGGGGAATAAATCCATAAGGCATATGGTCTCTTCTCCTTAACTTACTATCCATCACCCAGCAGGAAGCTCAGTTTTATGTATTTAGCCTGCTTCTAATTTGCCGGGGTAAGGCAGTGCAATTTCTTTAGTTTTACAAGGTTCCAGAAATTCACAGTTCTTGTTGCCATTAGGCAGTTTTGTGCTTTTGTTTTGCTTTGCATTTAAAATTAGCATCACAAAACAAAGAGCTGTTTAGGAGAATGAAAGGCATAGAGTGCAGGGTGGCAGTGATGTAGGCAGCCCACCTCACCCAGATCTGCCTGTGTAGGCTGGCTGGCACTAGTACATACCTGCTTTCCCACTTCTTTCAGCTCCCCCCCCCACTCAGTTTTAAAGCAACAGGAAGATTCTGCCTGCTTCAAAACACCACTGCTTAGGTGGCAGATGAGAGAGCTATGCCTTGGTCAGAGTTTTCCTCACCAGACCTGTCCTGCAGTCACCATTCCCAAAGACTTTCACCCCTTCCATCAGTGTCTGCTGTGCCTTTCATGAACAACTCACTGTGGATCTCTGGTTTCCAGACTGATCAGGAAAATTGAGCCCATAAATCCATTACATACTCTGGCAAATGTACAGGTTGCTTGTGAGTGTATTTCTCCCTCACAACAGCCTTATGAGACCAATGTTGCTACTCCTGTTTGGCAGATGAGAAAAACTGAGATGAAAGTTGCCTGCAATAATATCTTCTGAATGTGTGTATCTGTGTCCAAGTCTCCTGCCTTCATCTGCTGCTGACCTGACCATGGCTTTCTATGTATCTGTTTCCAAACCACCCACTCCCAACATAAGAAGCTTGACAGCAAGGTCATAAAACCAAAGACAACTAAACAAACGTAGGACATGTGGACTGCCGATCATTCAGTGGCCTACTGGTGGAAATGTGGTTCCAGGTGACAGAAAGAGCTATTGGACGCCAGAAGCTGAGGCAAGAATAGGACAACTACCTGTGGTAGAGCAAAAGTGACTTCATCCTGACTGGAATATACTTAGCTTATCTTTAACCAATATCAGAGAGACAGTTCTCTGACATTAGAACTCGACTGTGATTCTGTGATTGTTTGTTTGTTTGTTTGTTTGTAATTGGCTGAAAAATTATGCACTAAAAACCAGCCAAGGATATTTAGGGGCAATGGTAGTTATGATGTCGGGCCGAATCTATGTAACTTCCGCTCCACATTTTCACAATTACCTAAGCCTGCAGTAAGTTTTTTCATACACTGTCCACTTATGAGTAGACAGAAGGGGACTATTCCACTAATCTCAGCTTAGGAACCACTATGAACAAATCCACTTCCAAGTACTCCTGGGATAGCTTGTCTCCAAAACACTGTAAGAGGCCCTTTCCTTTACCTTGCACTAGGTGCTGAGAACCTACCTGTCTATCATCTTAGAGACAATGTTCGCTGGATCATCAACGTCTTGAAACACTGTGCTCAAATACCCTGGTGATTACAACACACAATAAAGCTGCTTGTGTTTACCTTAGCCACCATTTTAGTGTCTCACACTTATGACCCCAATATTAGAAGACATTCAGTCCTCTGCCCATCTTACTTAAACACACACACACACACACACACACACTATTGTTATTGGATAAAGATGAAGACTTGCTGACTTAAATAAACTTGCTGAAGGGTAACCCTTATGCTGGAGTCAGTTCTATGCCTCAGTAATCCTGAATACATGGGGTCACTTTGCTGAAAAAGCAGCCAAATTTAAGCAGGACTGATGGTCACAACCCTCCGCATAGTCAGCAATTTGTAAAAATAGGCGCTTAAAACTATAGTTCTATGATAAGTAGTCAAAAAATGGGATGTATGACCCGTCACTGCAACTAAATGAAGACACAACATTCTAAAATGCCCAAAGTCATTTACTGTCTAGTCAGACTTTCTGATTCAAAAAACCAAGAACCTATCATTATCCTCTCAGGAGTTAATGTAAATAGGCCTGACTACCTGCTAGGCAAGAAGACACCATGGAAGCTTTCTGTCCTAAGAAACTTAAGAAAGAGTGTAAAGTTAACCTAAGATTAATTCAACACGATGGTCACTTTGCCCGTGGATCACTTCAGCCCTTGGGAGTGTTCAGCTCTTCAATGGTCCCTTTAGCAGTGCCTACCCTCACCCTCTGACTGTATTCCACTTTACTCTGTCAGAAACTCTGCCTTTTGCACAAAACTCAGGGTGCCTCATCTGAATTCTTTCAACAGCAAACACAAGACTGCCAGGCCAAGTGGGGAAGGCAAAGGAGTAGATCTCACTAATAGCCTGACTTTGCCATCTATAAGAGGAGAAAGAAAATCTCACCTACCTCAAAGAGTGGTTGTGACAATTGCAGAGCACAGGGCACATAAGCATTCTTTTAGACAGCTCATAGGAAACTGTTGTCCAGGTTGGTAGAGGACTGTTGCTGGTTACCATGTGATAAGTCCATGCCATTTTTACTCCTAGCATTTTGCTTTTTTTCTTCACTATACATGAAGCTTGTGAAAAGGACTTAAAGGTTAAGATTGTAAAAATACTGTTTAAAAGTCTTAATTGGCTTTATTCTCAATTCTAAACTCAAACAACCCTTTAGCCCTTAAAACATACTAAGTATTCCAAAAGGCTATGCAGAAGAGATTTGTTTTATAGGCAGACAAGATGGGAAAGCAAAAATCACAAATGCAGGATAAAATGTAAATTTTTCACTTAAACGTACTTTCCTTGAAAGCCTGAGTCAGAGACAAAATGGAAAATAATTGGTTTCTTGGGGTTATCTTTTTGGCTACTGTTTTTGTTTTTTGTTGCTGTTTAGTTGGTCTGGGTTTGGTTTTTTGTTTGTTTGTTTGGGTTTTGTTTGTTTGTTTGAGGCAGAGGGAATTTCATCATGACAACAAAGACATAGGATATTATGTTTCAAAATGCATGGTGACTAGAGTGGCCATAATAATGTTCAAGAGTCATAGCTTCTGAGATTCATTTTTACTCCTGAGATTATAAAAATTATAACATTTCTCCTTAGGTTTCCTCCATCCAAATTCACCCATATACCCTGCCCCACTTTCCTTCAAATTCATGGCTTCTTTTATTAACTTTTACTGTATATATATATATATATATATATATATATATATATATATATATATATAACCTGCTGAGTTCTTATGATGCTATTTGAATGTATGTTTCCAGGTCTAACCATTTGGCTTTGTATGAGAGTTGATTTGCTTTTTCCAAGGGAAGACCCAACCTCAGTTGCTTGCAGTTCTTTGTATAGGGCTAAAGCCTCATAATCTTTTCCCTGTCCACTTTGGCATGCTCATTAGTGTAAGTCCTTGTGCAGCTCACATTGGGACAGTCAGGGTAGCAAAGTTTTAAGAATACAGCTTCTGGCCGGAACTTGGTGGTGCATGCCTGTAATCCCAGCACGCTGGGAGACAGAGGCAGGTGGATTTCTGAGTTCGAGGCCAGCCTGATCTACAGAATGAGTTCCAGGACAGCCAGAGCTATACAGAGAAACCCTGTCTGGGAAAAAAAAAGAAAAAAGAATACAGCTTCTGATATTCCTAGGAGACACAGTTTCACAACAAACTTCCTGGTGCTCTGGCTCTTACAATCTTTCTTCCTCTTCTTCCACAATGTACCTAAGCCTTGGGTGCAAGAGTGTTCTGTAGCTATATCTATTGGGACTGGGATCCACAACTCTGCATTTTGATTGGTTTTCATTTTCTGTTTTTTTTTTGTTTTTTGTTGTGCTTGCATATTTTGGTTTTCATTTTTGTAGAGTTTGTGTGTATGTTATATTTCTTGATTTTTTTGTGGTTTCTTTGTTTTATTTGATTTCTTTTTTAGTTTTCATTATATTCAACACTATATATATATATATATATAAAACCAATCATAAAAATAATGGGCCTGTTATTGAATGAATATAAAAAGATAAAGTCTTTTTGTTTGTTTGTTTTTAGTAGAGCTTAAAATCTTAGCTCTTACTATGGTACAAACCCAAAATAAGAACAATTTTTAGACATTGAAGTTCATTGTAATAAGGATGTACTTCAATGTTCCTCACATAATCAAAGGGTTTCACATCTATAATATCTAAGCTGGGTTGACAATTCTGCTGCACCAAGGAATGAATTGTAAGCACAATAATCTGGATACAGATTTCCTGCTATTGTCAAAGCTATTTAACTTGAGTGATTGTCATCATTCTCAGGCCACAAGGAACAGGTTACATTCATTTAATAAATGGTGTGTGTATTTAGATGGCCTATCCATGAAGTCAGTCATCAACTGTTTTAATGAACAATGGTTCTGCTTGGAGGGTGGCACAGACATTAGGTGAGGGTAAGATTCTGATTCATTGGCTGTGATGATTTTTAAAAGCATTCATCTCAGAAAAAGAGTAACTGATAAGGTCATCTTCTTCAAAATTGATACAACAATTATAAATGTCAAGGAAGCATTCAGTCTCACTCTTAGTTGTTCTCTTACAAGCCACCTCTCAAATTTTCTACATTTATTTTTGCTGTATAAATAATTTTGAGATATATAAGCTGTTCTGAAAACCATAGTATAATGTAAAAACATCTAAAAAGCAATTCTATTAATAGAGAAGCTGAGATAGAAGAAGCATAAAGGTACCATAAAAAACAATG
This sequence comes from Apodemus sylvaticus, assembly GCF_947179515.1. Lineage (NCBI taxonomy): Eukaryota > Metazoa > Chordata > Mammalia > Rodentia > Muridae > Apodemus > Apodemus sylvaticus. The sequence continues at coordinate 107,550,401 of NC_067478.1, forward strand.
ACACAACAGTCAAAAAATTCAAGAAGCCAAAAGCTCCTAGCTCAAAACATCCAGGAAATCCAGGACACAATGAGAAGATGAAACCTAAGTATAATAGATATAGAAGAGAGTAAAGATTCCCAACTTAAAGGGCCAGCAAATATCTTCAACAAAATTATAGAAGAAAACTTCCCTAACCTAAAGAAAGAGATGCACAAGAACATATAAGAAGCCTACAGATATCCAAATAGACTGGACTAGAACAGAAATTCTTCCCCTCACATAATAATCAAAATACCAAATGTACTAAACAAATAAAGAATATTAAAATCAGTAAAGGGAAAAAGTCAAGTAACATATAAAGGAAGGCCTATCAGAATTACACCAGACTTCTCACCAGAGACTATGAAAGCCAGAAAATCCTGGGCAGATATACAGACTCTAAGAGAACACATATGTCAGCCCAGGCTACTATACTCAGCAAAACTTTCAATTACCATAGATGGAGAAAACAAGATATTCCATGACAAAACCAAATTCAGACAATATCTTTCCACAAATCCAGTCCTACAAATGATAACAGATGGAAAACACCAACACAAGGAGGGAAACTATACCCTAGAAAAAGCAAGAAAGTTATCTTTCAAATAACCCATTCAAACATAGTCCCACCTCTAAGAACAAAAATAATAGGAACAATCACTTTTCCTTAATATCTCTTAATATGAAAATTGATATTACCAACATATCCTAATCAATTGAAATTCAAAAATATGAAGAAATGTTTGGCTCTCACACAGTGGTCTCTCTAATTTTGTAATTGGAGAAATATGTTACTAAGTGTGTATCCTTTATCTAAAGACTCAAGGGTCTTGGGTGGGGCTGTTAACACAATCTCTCCTAGAGCAAGGGCTTTGAAAGTGGGCTGATGGAACAATTGAAGCCCAGAACTTAAGTAGGGAGGAACAAAAGAGAGCTGGGAGGGGCTGGTAGAGTGCAGCAGGTCCCAGGAAAAGGCAGCAGTGCTACTTTTTTTAAAACTACATGCAACAAATGGGTGGAGCAAACATTCAGATCACTGCATTCGTGGAGGTTCCAGGTACTTATATTGCTTTCCTTGGGATGAAGATAGAGGAGAAAGACTAATAGAAATTCAATTACCTTGGGGAAATCTATAGACCAATTTGCATTCAAATGGAGAAAGGACTCTTTCTATAGGCTTTGGTATGGTCTATAATTGATATCCTATGAGCTCCCCAACTTATGAGAAGTACTGAGTTCAGTTTCTGGACTTCATCACATGTAAATCCAGGAAGGGTCTTCCTGGCTGGCTGGCAGGCTGTTTCAAGAGTGAGCTGGTGTGAGCCTAAAATTTGACCTAATGAAGAAAGAATAGAAGATTGAGAAAGGCATTGCAGAGTCACAGTGCCTTCCTAATGAGTGGAGTGGAGTCCAAGAAGGATGAAAGAATACAGGAGAGAAAATGGTAAGTGGAAACCCTGGTGTAGTTGGATTAAAGGAACCATTTCTAATACTCTACAGCATGATAGGGTAATTCACTCATACTAATCTATATTTTGAAGTAGCTGGAAGGCATGATTTTGAATGTTACCAACACAAATGATAATGTTTGAAGTGAGAGGCCAATTATCCTGATCTGATCATTATGCTATATACATTTATTAAAATGTATCCCATAAATATGTATGATTAATATGTCAACTAAGCTTATATACAATAAACACACTTTTAAAATGTTTAGCACCATTAAGAGTGCAGGAAAATGCAAATTAAAACTACTTTGGGATTTCACCTCATTCTAGTCAGAATGGCTACAGTGAAGCAAAAGACAACAAATGCTGACAGGATATGGGGAAAGGGGAGTGTGAGCTGGTACAGTCAAAGTGGAAATCAGTTGGAGGTTTCATAACAAGCTGAAAATAGAACTATGATATCACAAGGCTATGTTATTTGTGTATATTTACCTAAAGGAAAGATAGTAACTCATCCATGCTCATTGCTGTTCTATTCACAATAGCTAGCAAATGGAATCAGCCTTGATGTCCATCAAAAGATAAGTGGATAATGAAAATGTGGTATGTGTACACAATTGAATTCTATGTAGCACTAAGGACTTTTCCAATAAATCATGAAATTTGCTGGGAAATGAAAAGAACTTGAAAATACACTATGAGGGATAATGCAGCCAGAAAGACAAATGTGCCATGCTCTCTCTCTCATATGAAGATACTAAAGTTGAAGTGTTCAAATTTATGTTTTATGAGTTGTAATGAGTACTTGTAGAGGATGGAAAGAAAAATGATATCCATGGGAGGTAAGTCAGGGAGGCAGACCTCTTGAGAATGAGGAAACAAGTAATGTAGTGATATAAAAGTAGAGGAAACTAAATACCAGATCAACGGGTCTAAAATTAGGATAGGAGGAACAGTGGGAAGCGGCCACAGAGTCAGTCAAGCAAAACTAGGGATTATGGAAAAATGCTATATAAACAAACTACAATATAAACTGAAAAGTTAATTTTTTTAAAAAAATTGACTTGTTCAAGCTCCAGCTAGGCAAAATCCCAGCAGAGAAGGCAAGAAGTTAGATATATGATAATACCACTAATTGGGGAGCTATTAGCATGTGTTGGCTTCTGGGAAAGGAAGAGTCAGTTTTCTTAATTGTATGACCCCTGAAAAGCTGACCATACACTGGAGTGCTCCAATTCCAAGACTAGCTAAGCAACACCAATTGGACTTCATGAGGGAAGAAGAAAGAAAAAATATAATATCAAATCTATGTGGGAAGAAATAGAAGGACTGAGAGGATGGGAAAGGGAGGAGTTGATGAAGAGAATGTTTTTATACTGAGACACTTATTTCTTGAATTCCTGGAGGCCAAATAATTTAGGATCATGACACCAGTATATTTAGTTGCTGGTGAAGATCTGCTTCCTGGAAAGTCCCAGGTCTGGACATGGAAACAAGGACTTGCAAATCTCTTCTCCATTTGTAAGGATGGTGTGAGGCCCACTTTTATGACCTTATCTAATCCTGTCCTACTTCTGAGGGGTCTGTCTCCAAATTAAGAGCTTAGCATATGAATTCTATGAGAAGGCACATTTAATTCATAGCAACTATTACATCAATCTATGATTCTGTAGCTGAAGGTTTTACAAGTTGGGGCTGGGACCTTTAGCTCTCAATAAGGGATAAAATGCCCAGTTAAGTCCAGGCATAAGAACCGAGCTGTGAATTGTGCCTCAGGAACCTAGAAAAAGTTCCTTGACTAGAAGCAGAGTAGTGATCGGAGGTCCTAAGCACTCCCTTGGCCATCCTTGCACATGGCAGCTGAAACCTGTTGTGAGGAGTTAGAAAAAGCATCACCTGTGATAACAACACTAGTCCCTCCACTGATCAGACCTTCACTCAGACTGAAGTCCTGTGGCTCAAGCCTTCAACGTTTCTCCAGTGGGTGGGCATGCCACCATCTCACAAAGTCTTTCCACTATAAAAACCAAGAGGGGCTTTATTCTGTACTTATTACAAATTCTATATACTTACAACAAAAGATAAATGCAATACAGATAAGAATGCAGGAAAAGAAATTGCCCATACTTCTGTCACTCAGAGAGAATGGCGTTAATATATCTTACCTATAGGCTTTTCCACAGGTGTCCTGGGACTTTTTTTTTATTCGATATATTTTTATTTACATTTCAAATGATTTCCCCTTTTCTAGCCCCCCACTCCCCGAAAGTCCCATAAGCCCCCTTTTCTCCCCCTGTACTCGCACCCACCCCTTCCCACTTCCCCGTTCTGGTTTTGCTGAATACTGCTTCACTGAGTCTTTCCAGAACAAGGGGCCACTCCTCCTTTCTTCTTGTACCTCATTTGATGTGTGGATTATGTTTTGGGTATTCCAGTTTTCTAGGTTAATATCCACTTATTAGTGAGTGCATACCATGATTCACCTTTTGAGTCTGGGTTACCTCACTTAGTATGATGTTCTCTAGCTCCATCCATTTGCTTAAGAATTTCATGAATTCATTGTTTCTAATGGCTGAATAGTACTCCATTGTGTAGATATACCACATTTTTTGCATCCACTCTTCTGTTGAGGGATACCTGGGTTCTTTCTAGCTTCTGGCAATTATAAATAGGGCTGCTATGAACATAGTAGAGCATGTATCCTTATTACATGATGGGGAATCCTCTGGGTATATGCCCAGGAGTGGTATAGCAGGATCTTCTGGAAGTGAGGTGCCCAGTTTTTGGAGGAACCGCCAGACTGATTTCCAGAGTGGTTGTACCAATTTGCAACCCCACCAGCAGTGGAGGAGTGTTCCTCTTTCTCCACACCCTCTCCAACACCTGCTGTCTCCTGAATTTTTAATCCTAGCCATTCTGACTGGTGTAAGGTGAAATCTCAGGGCTGTTTTGGGACTTAACATCTTATTCCTACCTAAGATTAGGAAACCCTGAAAATATTGCCATAATGGTTTGACAAAGTCCATTAGTTTATGTATCTCCTTGGTTATTTCAGCTTAGTTGGTAGGAAGACCATTCTATTGTGGTCCACACATTACTAGAAGATAATGTCATAGCAAATGCCCTGGTCCTCTGGATCTTACTATCTTTCTATGCCCTCTTCCACAATGTTCCTTAAATCTTAAGTGTGAAACTAGCCTCCACAACTCTGTGTTTTGAATTGGTTATTGTTTTCTGCCTTGAACTGGAAATCTAGCCAATTACTCAGGGCTAGTGAAATCATAGATTATGAAGGAGCACTTACAACCTCTCCTGTACTAAATAAGCATACATAATCCCTAACTATAGATATTTGCCCTTGTAACCACAGATAAGCCTCACTTTGCAGCAATTAGGCTTTTAGACACTTAAATGCACTTTGTTTCTGTCACTAGACTCTTATTTCTACAATGTGAGAAATTACCTTTGCTTTGACCCTCTGGTACCTTATATGGATTCAAACAATGTTTGCTGGGTGGATAAATATTTATTTGCTATACAGAAACAACTATACCCTGAAGGGCCCTGGACTAAAACCAAGGAAATACTTTGTCTCTTCAGATTTACACTTGCAAATGAGAATGGATTGTGAATTTGTTAGTTTCAATAATCAGCAACTCCTTGAGGCTTTCTGTGTTGGCATGTGTTCTGTGGTAGAGCCTTTTGTGCAAACAAGAGAAAAAGGATCTACCTCCCACTCAGCATGGAATGTTGATTCCTCCGTACTCAGTCCTTCCATTGGCTGTTTGAGTACCTCAGCTCTGCTGGAAGATGAATACAAAAGAGGGTGCTGTAGAACCTTTGTATAAACTAGCCCCCAAAATCAATTTCACAATATTGGTCACAGAATAGTGTTAGGGAAAAGACTATACAAAGGTATGGATACTAGGCAGAAGAGTCAGTGAGGGTCAGCTTACTGGTTGATTACCAGAGAAATTCAAATAGTTGTGAGTTGTCTTCATGGAGCAATAAAAAATTAATATTAGCACTTAATTTTCTATTTGATTCACAAATAATGCCACATTGCAAATAACAACAAAATAATAATAGCAAAACAAAAAGCTCCAGAGCCAATGAAGTGGTAGCATTGTGTCACTCTCAGTGCTGCCTGAGATGTCACTGCTGGGTATCTGGTAGTTACTCCATCTTTTAATCCTTCAAACCCAATCAGCCCTGAAAAAAATAATTCTGCCACTATATGGATTTAAAGGAGGTCTTTATAAAATGGGTGTTTCTGTCATGATTGTCGCATGTGTTTGAGACATTTTGAACAGTCTCAGATATCACCAGTCTCAAACACAGCAAATGCTATTGGCAGCAGGGAAACAGAAGCAGCTGGACTCTTTGTGTATGAGAGAAAGGGAGAATAAAAGAGATCAAGACTGTGGGGGAGTCAAAGAAAGGTCAAGAGAGCTAAAGAAAGAAAGGGGAGAAAGAATGGTACAAAAGGGAAGAAAACAGAGCCTGTCCTTGCTCCAAGGCCCATGATTTGACTCATCACAAAAATGTAGGCAGAAGCAAATTAAAACAATTATACGTGTTTATGAATCCATAAATTATACAAGCTTGAACACGCATTTATAAAGGAATTAACCAATGCATTGTTAATCTATGAACAAATGGAATAAAACAGAGCAGGATGTGGGACTTTCTTTAAAAGAAGAAGAAGAAGAAGAAGAAGAAGAAGAAGAAGAAGAAGAAGAAGAAGAAGAAGAAGAAGAAGAAGAAGAAGAAGAAGAAGAAGAAGAGGAGGAGGAGGAGGAGGAGGAGAGGGATTTCCTATCCCCCTCCCCTTTTTTTATTTTAACAGACCAAACTACTTGTTTTCTTCTCCAGAAAGTAAATGTCCATATTTCTTGCTTGCAGTCTTAACCTTAATAAAGTCATAATTTCCATGCCTGGCTCTGTTAAAATATGCCACCAATGAGAACTGCCAATCATGCTAACTATGAGCATATTCGACAACCCCTAATTCTGCAACCCCAAATAGTTGCTCTCTCCCATGTGTAGCATGCCATACACTGTTCAAAGAAGTCTTGTTCGTATATCTTCTTCTGCACACTCATGCCTCCCAACTTCCTCCAGGCTGAACATGTTGATAGCTTGTCATCATCTTTTGTTCCAACAAATAGATGCACACCCCACACCCTGGGAAAGCATCAGAAACACTAGTGATCCTGATTAGATGGGACAGATAAGGCTTATATGCAGGCAAATCTGCCTTATTCTAGGCAGGGGCGCCCCCATGTGCCATCATTGTGCGAAAACAGTCCCTTCACCAGAACCTTGATGTTAGAGCTACTGCTATGGAGCTGATGGACTCAGACTGAGGCAGGACTGATGAGGAGGGATCACAGTTCCTCATCTGAATTTTATACTCTCTGGGAGAAGAATTTTTCTGTATATAAAAGAACAAATATGGTTCTTTAGCAGCTTTGACTTGAGGATGTAACACAGAAAGAAAATATAATGGAAAGTTCAGTGTGAATATAGTCTGTGGGATCCAAATTAGTGTAAAAATATGTACATGCAAATGCATGTATAACTGTAAAGTTCCTTAAACAAATAGAAATTAATTTCCAGAAATGGTAAGGCAACCTAACTCCAAGGTAATTTCCTACTGTGATCAGCTGACAGTGATTATAAAATCACCCTTGGGTTAATACAGCTCTCTTTAGATAGGTCAGACTGACTGACCTCAAATACACAGCTCTCCTCCAACCTCAGAATTCCAGATCAGTGATGTGCACCATCATACATAGCTACTTAAATATACTTTAAATGATACCCACATATTTGCAGCTATTGTGTTAGCATTTAATATTATTCCAGCCAATGAAGCTCACATGTGTCCTTCCAGATTGGTTCAATGTATACCTCACAAAACCCTATGTTGTAAGAAGAGTAGGGATAATTACTCCTGCTTTGTTGTAAAAGTTAAGACATAGAAGGAAAACAATAAAAATTACATCCAAACATTACCTAAAGCTGAGTCTCATGATTCACTAGAATCTGCAAATGTATGGAGATATAATGTTTTAGTAATGTAATTATACCTAAAGTTCATAGCTATCTCATACACAGGTAAGTTTTGTTCCAGAGAATACAATTTTTATAGAGTACTAGAACACTACTTCAGAGAAGAGGCCACTTAAATCATAGCAGGAGGGTTTTTGAGAATCACAATGTGCAATGTCCTGAGGTTTCATTTCCATATTCTACTATTTTAAGACCAGTGTTCATTGTCTATTCCAGAAGATATTCTTGGGTATATTTTTATCCCCTTTAATTTAATAATCAGAATAAAATGTCAAAGCTTTTATCATTCTTTTCCTAACAAATTACAAAGTTGTAACAGAAACCATCGCCTTACCTTACTCCTGTGAATGTGATATAAGGGTCTGGAGTTGACATCTTATAAACATGAGGACACATACAAGAAAGAAGGCCAATCAAATTAAAAAGCCACTGAATTTGACATTTCTTTATTATTATTATATATATTTTGTTTACATTTCAAATGTTGTCCCCTTTCCTAGTCCCCACCCCACCCCCGAAAATGCCCTCTCCACCTGCTCAGCAATCCACTCATTCCTGCTTCCCTATCCAGACATTTCCCTATACTGGGGTATCTAGCCTTCTCAGGACCAAGGGCCTCTCCTCCCTTTGATGTCCAACAAGGCCATCCTTTGCTGCATATGCATCTGGAGCCATGGGTAACTCTCTGTGTACTCTTTGGTTGATGGGTTAGTCCTTGGGAGCTCTGGGGATACTGGGTGGCTCAAATTGTTGTTCCTCCTATGGCGCTGCAAACCCCTTCAGCTCCTTGGGTCTTTTCTCTCTAGCTCCTCCATTGGGGACCCTGTGTTCAGTTCAATGGTTGGCTGAGAGTGCCCCCCTCTATATTTGTTATGCACTGGCAGAGCCTCCCAGGTGACAGCTATATCAGGCTAATGTCAGCAAGCACTTGTTGGCATCCAGAATAGTGCCTGGGTTTTGTAAATGTATATGGGTTGGATCCCTATGAGGGGCAGTATCTGGGTGGTCTTTCCCTCAGTCTCTGCTCCACACTCAGTCTCTGTATCTCCTTCTGTGGGTATTTTGTTCCCCATTCTAAGAAGGACCAGGGTATCCATACTTTGGTCTTCCTTCTTCTTGAGCTTCATTTGGTCTGTGAATTGTATCTTGAATATTCTAAGATTCTGGACTAATTTACACTTATCAGTGAGTGCATACTATGAGTGTTCTTTTGTGATTTGGTTACCTCACTCAGGATGATATTCTCCAGTTCCACGCATTTGCCTAAGAATTTCATGAATCCATTGTTTTTAATAGCTGAATAGTATTTCATTGTGTAAATGTACCACATTTTCTGTATCCATTCCTCTGTTGAAGGACATCTGGGTTCTTTTCAGCTTCTAGATATTATAAATAAGGCTGCTATGAACATAATGGAGCATGAGTCCTTATTACATGCTGGAGAATCCTCTTGGTATATTCCCAGGAGTGGTTATAGCAGAGTCCTCCAGTTGGGACCTCATAAAATTACAAAGTTTCTGTAAGGCAAAGAACACTGTCAATAGGACAAAATGGCAACCAATAAATTGGGAAAAGATCTTCACCAAAACTACATCTGACAAAGAGCTAATATATAATATATTGGAATATATTGGAATATATTCCAATATATACAAAGAACTCAAGAAGTTAGACTCCAGAGTATCATATAACCTTATTGAAAAAATGAGGTCAGAGCTAAGTAAAGAATTTTCAACTGAGGAATATTGAATGGCTGAGAAGCACCTAAAGAACTGTTCAACATCCTTAGTCATCAGGGAAATGCAAATCAAAACAACCCTGAGATTTCACCTCACACCAGTCAGAATGGCTAAGATCAAAAACTCAGGAGACAGCAGGTGCTGGCAAGGATGTGAAGAATGAAAAACCTTCCTCCACTGCTGGTGGGATTGCAAGCTGGTACAACCACTCTTGACATTTTAACCCAACTCAAGCAGCTGCAGAGAAAATAGAATGTACACTTCTTTAAGCCTCCATAATCAAATACTTCTTTTACACTCTACTGAGCACATTTATAACTGGAAGAAACTTTGGTGACAATGTGAAACCACAAATGTCTGCATGAGTTGAGAAAGTTACAAGACTCTCTAACCAAAAATAATTTCAAGGTGGTTCACAGAAGAAACATGGAAAGAAGACAGCGAGACTTAATGGAGCTATCCTTCGGTATCAACTACCTCCTCTGCTGCTGCCTTCACTGCTTTCTTTCCTCCTCTTCCTCCTCCTCCTTCTTCTTTTGAGATGTTTACAACCCAGCAAATGCAAAATTCAGTACAGCATTCTTCTAAGGCCAAGTATATTCTAAGTATATTCTAAGATGAAGAATAAATTTAGTGTATACATAACTGAATGAAAAGATGGATACTGTTTGTAAGTTTAAAATTTTGGATGGGTAAATTTACATATAAATAGATGGTTGATTGGGTTGATTGCTTAACTCAGTTGATGGATGGCTGATGGGATGGATGGAGGGATGGATGGAGGGATGGATGGATGGATGGATGGATGGATGGATGATAAAAATGCACAGATGAATTGAAGACTTCTATGGCTACAGTTATGTGGTAAAATAAGTGATATTTATCTGGAATTATAATTGCCATAAACTCAATTATTCAAGATAAATATAAATGTATAAACTTTATATGTGTTTCAAATAGTCTAGAAACCACACCTTTAAAAGTAAAAGTAAACTTTCATACGTATTCAAGATAAACAACTAGTGCGACATTTTATATTCTTTTACCCTATTAAATCTTCCAAAACCAGTCTATATTTCATAGTTACAAGAAACTAGAAGCTGCTAAACAGCAAATAAAACTATCTGTATAGTGAACAGACAGATTACAAAATAAAAAATTATTTGGCAGATATACTTCAGTTAAGAGGTTAGTATGTATTGAATTTATTTATATTACATAGATAATGCAAAAATTAAAGACTCCAAAGACCCAAAAGACCAAAACTATAATTCAACAAATGAATAAATAAGATAAAAACAAACAGTTCTCAAAAGAAAAGGCACAAATGGCCAATAAATATTTTTCAGTATTGTCAACAGACTGGGCAATCAGAGAAAGGCAAACTAAAGCTATTTGAGACTCCATCTCACACCAGTCAGAATGATCAATAAAACAAATGACAAAAAGTTTTGGTGAGGATGTTGTGCAAAGAGAACCTGTATTCACTTTGATTGGGAATATAAATAAACTCATGTAGCCACAGTAGAAATCATTATGGAATTTTCTCAAAAAAATTAAAAGTAGTACTGACATAGTGCCCAGCCCTACCTCCTGATTATGTACCAAAGAACACCATATCCAAATGCAGAGACAAGTAATCAAAAACTAAATGGTAAAATTTTTATATATTTTTTTTACAACTCGGTCATAGACCCTAAGGGCTAGGAGTCTGACTCTGTGACTTTTGATTTGTGTGGGTGATGGGTAAGGTGAACTTGATTGATGGCTTTCAAAAGAGTAGGGTTCCCTTGGACCCTCATGTTATTGTAGGGGTCTGGGATGAAAACTGAAGGAGATGGCTCAAAGCTGGGGCCTGAGTTGGGATTCCTCAGCAGCTGAGGGCCTCTCTCTTGCTCTTGTGTCTTTGCTGGGCTGGGTGGTCCAGGGCTTCTTGCTCTTTAGACGCCATGTAGGCCATGAGTTCTACTATCATGTTGCTGCAGCGATATTCATTGTCACACCAGGAAACAAGCTTAACAAACTTGTCATTGAGAGCAATTCCAGCCCCAGTATCAAAGGTAGAAGAGTAGGAGTCACTGTTAATGTTGCAGAAGGTATGGTCCTCAGTGTAGCACAGGATGCCATTTATTGAGCCCCCAGATGCTGCTTCAACACATTCTTAATGTCATAATTCTTTTCAGGTTTCTTTTGGTAGCATGTCAGATTCACAAAAAACACATTGAAAGTAGGTACACAGAAGGTCATGCCAGTGAGCTTCCCATTTAGCTCTGAAATGGCCTTGTCTACAGCCTTGGCAGCACCAGTAGATGCAGGGTTGGTGTTCTGGGCAACCTGAAGGTGATCATTCCACAGATTTCCAGAAGGGTCATAGACAGTAGTCATTTGGGTACCAGTGATGGCATGAACTATAGTCATAAGTCTTTACACAATGCCAGAGTTGACATAGTAACTATGGCCAGGTCGTGCAGGAAACATAGCTGACAATCTTGAGTTGCCATACTTCTTGTTCACACCTATCATGAACATGGGGGCATAGGCAGAAGGGATAGAAGTGGTAACTTTTCTAGCCCCACCCCAGGCCTTCTCCATGGTGGTGAAGACACCAGTAGACTCCACAACATATTCACCCCATTTTATGTTAGCAGGATCTCACTCCTGGAAGATGGTGATGGGCTTCCTGTTTATGACAATCTTTGAATTCTCAGTCTTGACTGCCATTGAACTTGCCATGGGAAGAGTCATACTAAAACATGTAGACTGTCACACCAACTCCAGTGTCGTCTGTGTGACACGACAGTACATCATTAAGGCAGAAGAGAGAAAAATGACCCTTGGGGCTAGGCTCCCTGGAGGTTTCTGGCAGTGTGCTCACCTCTAGCCTTGAAAAAGGCCTCGATGTTCTCCAAGGATACTGTGCTTCCTGGGTTATGGTTTCTGCACTGTGTCCATCTTCTTCCTATTCTTAGTTCTTTATACAGCACTATCCCAGCCTACAAGCTGGTTAATAAAGGAGAATTTGGTATTCCGGTGGAAGGAAAAGAGGATGTGGCGATTACCGATTACGCCTACTGCTTCCAGTCCTAAACTCAATGAACTCATGTTGAACCTTAGTGAAAGAAGGTCTTGAAAAGACTTTTCATTAGGGTCCATCTTTATTACTAGCATTATCAAAGGCAGTGCACAAAGAGCAGAGACATTAGGGAAGGTTATGAATAGTTTGTAGCAGGAAGAATATGGTAGAAGAAAGTATAGGACTACTGATGAGCTTTTGCTTTATACAGGTACTTATGATAAAGTAGGTAACAGATGGGTGAAAGCATTGAAGGGCAGAAGGTCCTATAATATTCTTTAAATTATAGACATAGATTAGCTCGAGCCAGACCACTTCGGTGTTTGCTGTCCAGGGCAGTACAGAGGGCTCTTGTAATGAATATGTGCTCATTCTTAAGCCATTCTGACTTTGGGTGACAGAAGAAGGTTTATAACATACAGATTGGCCTGAAGGCCCAGGTTCTCTTATTGATTATTAACACAACTTTAAGTAACCACAAGTTAGACTTGAACACCACGTGTCTAAGGTTCATGACCTAAGTCTGCTTTTGATCATGGTTCATAGAGCAAGAATTCCTATGTCATATCTAATTACTGTTCTAATTAAGATGGAAATGTACCTTGTTTAACAATTATTTGAGTGTTTCTGGAGGTGTGCCAACCTCGACCTGTTCCTCAATATATTATAAATATGCCTGACTGAAAAAGTAAAGGTGCAGCAGATTCAAACCGCTCGCCGGTGTGTCTGTCTGTCATTACCTTGCCACACCTGTGCCTTCCTGAACACCAAAGCCCTGGTTCCCCATGGTTGTGACTTCCCCGGCTGGGTCAGTCCGTGGCAGTAGACCATGTAGTTGAGGTCACTGAAGGAGTTTCTGGTGGAAACAATCTCCACTTTCTTAAATGAACTGGCAGCACTGGTAACCAGGTGCCCAATATGGTCAAATATAGTCACTCTAATCTTCACCGTCATGTCTAAGGAACAAGGTTGGCACTGCATGAGAAGATGTGACTGTCTCTAGAATAAGGAGGATCCTAGAACACAATTCTTTTTTATTATTCAATATATTTTTTATTTACATTTCAAATGATTTCCCATTTCCTGGCTCCCCACTCCCCAAAAGTCCCATAGGCCCTCTTCACTCCCCCTGTTCCCCCATACCCCCTTCCACTTCCCTGTTTTGGTATTGCCCTATACTGCTGCAATGAGCCTTTCCAGAACGAGGGACCACTCCACCGTTCTTCTTGGACATCATTTGATATGTGGATTATGACTTGGGTAATCCAAGTTTCTAGGCTAATATCTGCTTATTAGTGAGTGCATACCATGATTGATCTTTTGAGACTGGGTTACCTCACTTAGTATGATGTTCTCCAGATCCATCCATTTGTCTAAGAATTTCATGAATTCATTGTTTCTAATGGTTGAATAGTGCTCCATTGTGTGTGTGTGTGTGTGTGTGTGTGTGTGTGTGTGTGTGTATCACATTTTTTTATCCATTCCTCTGTTGAGGGATACCTGGGTTCTTTCTAGCTTCTGGCTATTATAAATAGGGCTGCTATGAACATAGTGGAGCACGTACCCTTATTACATGCTGGGGAATCCTCTGGATATATGCCCAGGAGTGATATAGCAGGGACCTCCAGAATTGACAAGCCCAGTTTTCTGAGTAACAGCCAGACTGATTTCCAGAGTGGTTGTACCAATTTGCAACCCCACCAGCAGTGGAGGAGTGTTCCTCTTTCTCCACATCCTTGCCAGCACCTGTTTTCTCCTGGGTTTTTGATCTTGGCCATTCTGACTGGTGTGAGGTGAAATCTCAGGGTTGTTTTGATTTGCATTTCCCTGATGACTAATGAACATATTTTAAGATGCTTCTCAGCCATCTGAAGTTCTTCAGATGAAAATTCTTTGTTTAGCTCTATACCCCATTTTTTAATAAGGTTATTTGGTTTTCTGGGGTCTAACTTCTTGAGTTCTTTGTATATATTGGATATCAGCCCTCTGGCAGATGTAGGGTTGGTGAAGATCTTTTCCCAATTTGTTGGTTGCCGATTTGTCCTTTTGATAGTGTCCTTTGCCTTACAGAAATTTTATAACTTTATGAGGTTCCATTTGTCAGTTTGTAAGTTATTGGTGTTCTGTTATTGGTGTTCTGTTCAGGAATTTTTCCCCTGTGCACATGTCCTCAAGGCTCTTCCACAGTTCCTTTTCTATTAGTTTCATTGTGTCTGGTTTTATGTGGAGGGCCTTGATCCACTTGGAGTTGAGCTTAGTACAAGGAGATAAGGATGGATCAATTCACATTCTTCCACATGCTGACCTCCAGTTGAACCAGCACCATTTGTTGAAAAGGCTATCTTTTTTCCACTGGATGTTTTCAGCTCCTTTGTTGAAGATCAAGTGGTCATAGTTGTATGGGTTCACTTCTGGATCTTCAGTCCTATTCCATTTATCTGCCTGCCTATCACTGTACCAATACCATGCAGTTTTTAACACTATTGCTCTGTAGTATTGCTTGAGGTCCAGGATACTGATTCCCCCAGAACTTCTTTGTTGTTGAGAATAGTTTTATCTATCCTGGGTTTTTTATTATTCCAGATGAATTTGAGAATTTCTCTTTCTAACTCTATGAGTTGGGATTTCCATGGAGATTGCATTGAATCTGTATATTGCTTTTGACAAGATGGCCATTTTAGCTATATTAATCCTGCTGATCCATGAGCATGGGAGGTTTTTCCATTTTCTGAGATCTTCTTCCATTTCCTTCTTCAAAGACTTGAAGTTCTTGTCATACAGATCTTTCACTTGTTTGGTCAGAGTCACACCAAGGTACTTTATATTATTTGCAGCTATTGTGAAGGGTCTCATTTCCCTAATTTCTTTCTTAGCCTGCTTATCCTTTGAGTATAAGAAGGCTACTGATTTGCTTGAGTTGATTTTATAACCTGCCACTTTGCTGAAGTCGCTTGTGTCTAAGCCTGGCAGGCTTTTACCTGCACACAGGCCCTGGGCAGCTCGGTGGGCCATCCTTGTGCCAACCTGGCCAGGAGGTCGTTTGCCCTGCAGACTGCCCAGCACTTGCAGGGGCACATGCCACCATCTTGGCTACCAGACGCCAGAGAGATCTAACATACAAAGCCAGCAAGCAGACATAGCCCGAGGCTAACATTGCTTGGGTCTAAGCCTGGCAGACTTTTGCCTGCACACAGGTCCTAGGCAGCTCAGTGGACCATCTGTGTGCAAACCCAGTCAGGGTGTTGTTTGCCCTGCAGACTGTCCAGTACTTGCGAAGGTCTGCCACCATCATGACTACTAGACACAAGAGTGATCTAAGGGACAGAGCCGGCTATGCAGACATAGCTCAAGGCTAGCATCGCTTGGATCTAAACTTGTCAGGCTTTTGCCTGCACACTGGCCCTGGGCAGCTCGGTGGGCCATCTGTGCTCCAACCTAGCCAGGGGTCGTTTGCCCTGCAGACTGCCCAGCACTTGCAGGGGCAAACCTTGCCATTTTGGATACATGACAGAACCAGTTAGCAGGCATAACCTGAGGCAAACAGTGCTCAGGTCTAAGTCTGTCAGGCTTTTACCTAGACTCAGAGCCTGGGCAGCTAGGCGGGCCATTTGTGCACCAATCCAGTTGGGGGATCTTTTGCCCTGCAGAGGGATCAGCACGTGAAAAAGGTCCCCGCAGCATCCGCCATCATCACTCCCTGAAGGAGCAAACAGGCAACACCAGGTTCACAGAGACAACTTGGGGCAGGTCACACTAGGGCTTCAAGGGCACCCAAGAGGAAGACAGCACATCAGCCATCTGTGCCAGGGGAAACCCCATCATCCAGAGGTGCTGAAATAGCCTTACAGGCACACAGGAGGTTCAAACACCAGTCAGTGACAACAAGACCAACTAATGCCAGAGATAAGAAGATGGCAAAAGGCAAATGTAGGAATGTTACTAACAGAAATCTAGGCAATATGGCAGCATCTGAACCCAATTTTCCAACAACAGCAAGTCCTGGATACCCCAACACACCAGAAAAACAAGATTTGGATTTAAAATCACTGGTCATGATGTTGCTAGAGGAACACAAAAAGGACATAAATAAATCTCTTAAAGAAATACAGGGAAACATGAATAAGTTAGAAGCCCTTACAATGGAAACACAAAAATCACTTAAAGAAATTCAGGAGAATAGAGGTCAACAGATAGAAGCCAATAAAGAGGAAGCACAAAAATCGCTTAAAGAAATGCAGAAGAAATTGAGTCAACAGGCAGAAGTCATGAAAGGGGAAACACAAAAATCTCTTAAAGAATTAAAGGAAAATACAAACAAACAAATGAAGGAACTGAGCAAAACCATCCTGGATCTAAAAACAGGAGTAGAAACAACTAAGAAATCACAAAGGGAGACAACTTTGAAGACAGAAAACCTTGGAAAGAAATTAGGAGTCATAGATGCAAATATCAACAACAGAATACAAGAAATGGAAGAAAGAATCTCAGATGCCTAAGATACCATAGAAACCATGGACTCAACAGTCAAAGAAAATGCAAAATGCAAAAAGCTTGTAAGCCAAAACATCCAGGAAATCCAGGACACAATGAGAAGACCAAACCTAAGAATTATAGGTATAGATGAGAGTGAAGATCAACAACTGAAAGGGCCAGCAAATATCTTTAACAAAATTATGGAAGAAAACTTCCCTAATCTAAAGAGAGAGATGCCCATGAATATACAAGAAGCCTACAGAACTCCAGACTGGACCAGAACAGAAATACCTCCTGTCACATAATAATCAAAACCCCAAATGTACTAAACAAAGAAAGAATATTAAAGGCAGTAAGAGAAAAAGGCCAAGTAACATATAAAGGAAGACCTATCAGAATTACACCAGAGTTCTCACTAGAGACCATTAAAGCTAGAAGATCATTGGCAGATCTCAAGCAGACTCTAAGAGAACACAAATGCCAGCCAACACTACTATACCCACCAAAACTCTTAATCACCATAGATAGAGAAACCAAGATATTCCATGACAAAACCAAATTTACACAATATCTTTCCACAAACCCAGTCCTACAAAGGATAATAGGGGGAAAATACCAATACAAGGAGGGAAACTATACCCTTGAAAAAGCAAGATAGTAACCTTCTTTCATCAAACCCAAAAGAAGATAACCACTCAAATATAAAAATAACATCAAAAAAGACAGGTAGTAATAATCACTATTCCTTAATATCTCTTAACACCAATGGACTCAATTCCCCAATAAAAAAACATAGACTAACAGACTGGATAAGGAAACAGGACCCTACATTTTGCTGCATACAGGAAACATACCTCAGTGTCAAAGACCAAAATTACCTTAGAGTAAAAGGCTGGAAGACAATTTTACAAGCAAATGGTCTCAGGAAAGGAGGCGGAGTAGCCATTCTATTATCAGATAAAATTGACTTTCAACAAAAAGTCATCAAAAGAGACACAGAAGGACACTTCTTGCTGGTCAAAGGAAAAATCCACCAAGAAGAACTCTCAATCCTGAACATCTACACTCCAAATGCAATAGCACCCTTATTCATAAAAGAAACTTTACTAAAGCTCAAAGCACACATTGCACCTAACAAAATAATTGTGGGTGACTTCAACACTCCACTCTCCTCAATGAACTGATCAGAAAAACAGAAACTAAACAGGGACACAGTGTTTATTGGCTGGTTTTGTGTGTCAACTTGACACAGGTTGAAGTTATCACAGAGAAAGGAGCTTCAGTTGGGGAAGTGCCTCCATGAGATCCAGCTGTGGGGCATTTTCTCAATTAGTGATCAAGTGAGGAAGGCCCCTTGTGG
The DNA here is from genome assembly GCF_947179515.1 of Apodemus sylvaticus. Taxonomy (NCBI): domain Eukaryota; kingdom Metazoa; phylum Chordata; class Mammalia; order Rodentia; family Muridae; genus Apodemus; species Apodemus sylvaticus. The sequence goes on from NC_067478.1 coordinate 107,568,596, forward strand.
GTGGTACCACCTTTGGGCTGGCATTCTTGGGTTCTATAAGAGAGCAGGCTAAGCAAGCCAAGGGAAGCAAGCCAGTAAGGAACATCTCTCCATGGCCTCTGCATCAGCTCCTGCTTTCAACCCTGCTTGAGTTCCAGTCCTGACTTCCTTTTGTGAAGCTGAATAAACCCTTTTCTCCCCAACTTGCTTCTTGGTCATGATGTTTATGCAGGAATAGAAACCCTGACTAAGACACAGTGAAGCTAATTGAAGCTTTGGACCAATTGAATTTAACAGATATTTAGAGAACATTTCATCCTAAAGCAAAAGAATATAACTTTTTCTCAGCACCTCGTGGTACCTTCTCCAAAATCGACCATATAATTGATCAAAAGACAGACCTCAACAAATATAAGAGGACTGAACTTGTCCCATGCCTCCTATCAGATCACTATGGAATAAGAGTGGTCTTCAATAGCAGCAAAAAAAAAAAAAAAAAAAAAAAAACAGAAGCCCACATACACATGGAGGCTGAACAACACTCAATGATACCTTGGCCAAAGAAGAAATAAAGGAAGAAATCAAAGCCTTTTTAGAATTTAATGAAAATGAAGGCACAACATACCCAAATCTATGGGACATAATGAAAGCATTGCTAAGAGGAAAACTCATAGCCCTGAGTGCCTTCAAAAAGAAATAGGAAGGAGCATACACTAGCAGCTTAATGGCACACGTGAAAGCTCTGGAACAAGAAGAAGCTAATTCACCCAGGAGGAGTAGAAGACAGGAAATCATCAAACTCGGGGCTGAAATCAATCAAGTGGAAACAAAGAGAACCATACAAAAAAATCAACAAAACCAGGAGCTGGTTCTTTGAGAAAATCAACAAGATAGATAAACCCTTAGCCAGACTAACCAAAGGGCACAGAGACAGTATCCAAATTAACAAAATTAGAAATGAAAAGGATATAACAACAGAAACTGAAGAAATTAAAAAATCATCAGATCCTACTACAAAAGCCTATACTCAACACAACTATAGAATACAATTCGTAATGCCTTAATACCTCAGCCCAAATGGTCAGTCTCGGGTGAAACAAATGGCATTATAATTATCTACTTCAAGATTATAGGTTTCCCTCTTAAACTTCATTCAATACAACCCCACTCAAATGACCCAAGAGTCAAGGATAATCTATTATGTCTTTGAACCTAAGGATTCAGAACTAAGATGCACAAATAAGATAGAACATGTGGCAATTATCTTTCTAGATCTGGGTTACCTCACTTAATATAACACTTTCCAGCTCCATCCATTTACCTACAAATTTAATGATTTCACTTTTTTGTCACAGATGAAATAAACTCCATTGTGTATATGTGCTTCAGATCCCGAAGCAGAGACCTGAAGACTCAGGCCCGGGGCCTGCTGGACTCACCAGAGCACACTGACTCCTCCCAGCTGGCCTCCTGGGTTCCCCTCTGGCCTCTTGCAGGGCCTGGAGATGTGGTGTTGCAGCCCAGGCTGTTCTGGATCCCAAAGCAGAGATCTGAAGGCTCCCACCAGAGGCCTCAGGACTGGAACCTAAGCTCTGTGGGGTCTGACCCACCGGAGCATGCTGTGTCCTCCCAGCCTGCCTCTGGGTGCACAGCAGGCCTCTTGCACTTCCTGGAGACCAAGTGCTATGGCCCAGGCTGTTCAGATCCCAAAGCAGACACCTGAAGGCTCCTGCCCAGGGCCTGCTGGACTCACCAGAGCACAATGACTCCTCCCAGCCAGGCCTCCCAGGTGCCCCTCTGGCCTCTTGCAGGGCCTGGAGTTGTGGTGTTGTAGCCTAGTCTGTTCTGGATCCCGAAGCAGAGATCTGAAGGCTCCCACCAGAGGCCTCAGGACTGGAACCTAAGCTCTGTAGGGCCGGACCCACCGGAGCACGCTGTGTCTGTTGTTGTTTTTTGTATATTTTAGATACCAATCCTCTTGCTGTGTCTGTTGTTGTTTTTTGTATATTTTAGATACCAATCTTCTATCAGCTCTGCAACTAACAAAGACTTTTTCCCACTCTGTTGGTTTCTTCATGAAATTAATACTTTTTCTGTGTAGGATCTTTTTAATTTTGGGCACTTTACAAGTTTTATTAATTATTTTTATATATTCCATATTTTATTCCCCAACCAACCAACCCCTGTCCACCCTCCAACTTTTCCACATCCCATACTTCCTCCCCTCCACCTGTCTCCATGTGGATGTCCCTACCTCCTACCCCACCTGGCCTCTAAACTCCCTGGGGCCTCCAGTCTCTTGAGAGTTATGTGCATCATTCTTGAATGAACACAGACCCAGCTGTCCTCTACTGTATGTGTGCTAGGGACCTTATATCAGCTGGTGCATGGTGCCTTTTTGGTGGTCCAGTGTTTGAGAAATTCTGGGGGGCCAGATTAATTGAAACTGCTGGTCCTCCTACAGGGTCACCCTCAGCTTCACTCAACCTTCTCTAATTCAACAACAGGGTCAGCTGCTTCTGTCCATTGGTTTGGTGAAAATATCTGCATCTGACTCTTTCAGCTGCTTGTTGGGTCATCAGGAATGCTGTCATGCTAGGTCCCTTTTTGTGAGGACTCCATAGCCTTGGTAATAGTGTCAGGCCTTGGGACCTCCCCTTGCACTAGATCAAATCTTTTTAATTTTATGAGGTGCCATTTGTCAATTGGTCATCCTAATTCCTGAATGAATGAAGTTCAATTAAAATGTTCTTTCCTGAATCTGTATTTTGCAAGGTACTGCCAATGTTTTCTCTAGAAGCTTCAACATTTCAGATATTATATTGGCATATTTGATCTATTTGAAGTTTATTTCTGTTCAGGATGATAGATACAGGTCTAATTTCATCCTTCTACATGTAAACATCTGGTTTTCCTGACATCATTTGTTGAATATGTTGCCTTTCCTTTAGTATGTATTGCTTGCATCTTTGTCTAAGATCTTATGGCTATAATTATTTGCAGTCATACTTGAATTTTCTTTTTTTCGTTGATATTTATGTGTTTTTCCAGTATTGTGCTATTTTGATTAATATAGCTTTGCAATTAAAAAGAAAACTAACAATAACAAAAGCAAAAAGAAAGTACCTCAATTCTAAGCAACCATGTTCCAAGGGCTGACTAGCAACATTGTAGTAGTGATTACCTTTAAGAGCATAATTTAAGATTCCCATGGTGATACTTTTATAAGCTTTGTTATGTATATCTTCTTTGGGCCTTACACAGGAAATGTCTTTTTCCAGCTATGTGGCCCAGTCCTGCTTCATTCCCCATCATATGTTCCTATTTCAAGCTTAAGCTACAAAGAAATGAAATGTAGTCTTTATGTAGGATACTTAGATATGATTGGAAAGCCAGAAACCCTAAAATCTATGTCCCAAAAGAATACATATCTGTTAGTTAGCTCTTATTATTAGTGATCACAACACTCCAGAGAACAACTTAAAGGAGGATTTATTTGGGTTCATTATTTCAGAGAGCTCAGTGCATGGTAACTTATTTCAAAGCACTTGAGAATCATCACGACATCAGAAACATGTGTAGAAGATGAGAATACCCATCTCATTGCCAACAAGCATCATAGGAAAGAAGCAGACCATAACGTGGTGGATAGAAAGCAAAATAGAGCTCTAACAAGAGTGGTCTGGGATAAGCTCTTCAATGACATACTTCCCTCAACAAAGCCCCACCTTCTACAACCTTTCAAAAGCCTATTTAGACTCTAAATCTGTCTGTAGATTAAGCACTTCGTTAGGACAAAGTCATCATGATTTATTTGTCTCATAAAATCATGTGGAGGTATTCTCTCTCTACGTGTGTGTCTCTATCTCTGTTTGTCTCTCTGTCTCTCTCTCTCTCTCTGTCTCTCTCTCTCTGTCTCTCTCTCTCTGTCTCTCTCTGTCTCTCTCTCTGTGTGTGTGTGTGTGTGTGTGTTTACACAGTCAAGTTGGCACTCAAGATTCACCCACTGAGGGATTTCCTGCAGTATGCCGCAGCAAAGGAGGTCTCTTGATAGCGTGTTTGGCTTGAAAGAGGGAATCCCATCCATTCTAAGGTTTCTAGGGATCTAACCTAATTTGGGACAGAACTCAAGCAGGCAGCCAACATCTCTGGCAAATGCTCAAAATGATAGATACACATTACAGTCTAATTCCTGGTTCTTTCCCAAAACTCATTTTCTCTAGTTCATCTCTGGTTATTACTTGTCAACCCATATCAAGGAGATTTGAAATGATGCTGACAACTTTGACTATTTACAGATATATTTTCCTGGATTGTTTATAAGTGTCTAAGGACCATGGGTATTTAAAACTGAATACATGAAATTGTGTGAAGTTGAGAACCAATCTCATTTGCTGATTTATGTAAGTTGGATCTTACTACACAGGGTAAAAAGCCATTTCCACTATCGGACATCAGCCAGTAGAACAAGACCTGTAAAGCCAGGTGGAACACCTGAGCTCAACACTGGAAAGGAGAAAGGCATGACTTTACAGAGGGTAGAGAAAAGATGAAAACAAGACCAAACAACCCTGCACCTTGGGAAACACAAGGGAGATTTTCTTCTCATCTTAACTTGTATTTTCCTCCTTACAACCACAGCATAGTATTACCCTTCTCTGAGGTCATCACTTGCTTGTCATCTTACTATTTGGCTCATATCATTTTACTTTGATCTAGTCAAATTCTAAATCCTCTATCTTCAAATCCCCCCTACCCCACCTTTCTCCGTTAATATATCACTTTGTGGCTGGTGCTAACCCATGATATTATTCTGTGTGTCCCAGTTTAGTCTTAGTATCACACTTCTCCTGCTTCAGCACACAGAATGCCATGACATTAGATATGTATTACCATGCTTCCTTAAATTCTTTAGCGTGTGTGTGTGTGTGTGTGTGTGTGTGTGTGTGTGTGATGGCTAGAGTATATGGCCAGATATTTGGCTAGCACTAGACTATTGAAGACATGGAAAGAAAGCAAAGGATGTGTATGTTTGGGGGTCTCATGTGGTTCACATCTTTTCTTCACTGTTCCTTAAATCATGGGATGTAGCCATGAGCTTTTCTACCTGGCCTCTTTGTTCCCAGCATAATGATTCTGAAACTTGATTATTTATGAATAAGTACCCATAATGTAAGTGTTAGCTCATCCCCAACTAGCTCATTACTTATATAACCTGCTTATTCTCGTCTATTTCTGCCATACAGTTAGTTACTTCTCAGTTTCATGCATCTGACTTCCTCAGAAAGGATTCTCTCCCAGAATTCCATTCTCTCTTCCAGATGTTCCACTCTCTAGTCCTGCCTCAGCTCATAGGCCATCACCCTTTTATTGACAAGTTATGTTTTTACACAACACATAAGTGATTCTCTCTACATAGGGACACAATGACAATAAGTTCCCTGACACTAACATGGCTTTTTCCCTTGGGTAGTTTTGATATTATAGAATAATTCCTATAAAACTCATCGTTATACTAACAACCAAAGCAAAATCTCACCTCAGACTTAAAAGACTATGGACATTATACCAGCTAAGAATACACCCCATAATAAAGAAGGATTTAATAATAATGAATATTAGTATGGCAATTAAAGGGGCTAGATTGATTGAAAATAAGTTGAAGACATTCTGACCACTGTGTTTCAGGCTTTATGATAAATACATTAGATAAGCAAGTTGATACAATGGTTCATTTCTGTGTCAAATATGGCTTGCCTATTTATAGTCAATGGGAAATATTATGCAAACATTTTTGTTTCTTTGTTTCTAATTTCTATACATGTGCTATTTTATTCTGCCCCTTGATCTCCATTACAGACCCAGAGGTAACAAGTCTCATCATGGACTGCACTAAAGGGTTCCCTCTATGAGGAGCACATCATTCGGATCAGACAGGACTATGTAACAAATTTTCAGCTGAAAATACAGAGGGGGCAAAAAATGTACAAACATCCTATTGTTTAAATGTTGACTATTGAAGGAAGGAACAGTGTCTCTGTTGAAGCGACTATAAAACACATAGAATCTAGTTTAATGGAACGATTTTAAATGTCTACTTTAGGACTCATTTCAAGTACTCTATTATGCAGACAAATGACTCGATTCAGCTCAGCTACATTTTAAGAGTTCTGCCCTAGTGTAGTTAATTGAAACACAAATGATCATTTATTTTAAAAACAATTTAAAAGAAAAACAGTATCCCATTTCTAAAATTACTGTTCTTGTCAGACCCAATGTTTAGCTTTTCATGATATATTTTTGATAACTGTGTAAAAGAACTAAATTTCACTATGGTTGTAAAGACCACTATCTTATGCATTCACAGTTTTTAAGCAATATTTTATCACTAATTGTCCAAATGTACAACAAAATCCTAAAAGCTTAAGCAGTTCTTCTGGATGAGATCAACATTTAAATCAACAGACATTAAATAAACAGATTACCTTTAATAATTGAAGTGAAATTTGTTTGATCAGAGGAAAAATTAAGAGAAAAGACTAAGACTGAGAGAGAGAGGGGAAGGGGAGAGGGGAAAGGAGGAGGGGGAGGGAAGAGGGAGACAGAGGGAGAGAGAGACAGAGAGAAGGAGGGAGAGAGATAGAGAGTGAGTGAGAGAGACAGAGAGAGTGAGTGAGAGAGAGAGTGAGAGAGAGAGAGAGAGAGAGAGAGAGAGAGAGAGAGAGAGAGAGAGAAAGTCTTCATGGGGCTCTCCTCCATTGATGCCTGGCTATTGTTGGTCCCATTCTTCTGCAGACCCAGCATGGTCATATGTAGCTGTTGAAACTCTGTAATTACAGTGATTGTGTATTGCCCGATAGATAGCATTTACCCCTTAACACCTCTTCTACCTACCTTCTGGCTCTTAACCTCTTTATAGCTGAATATTCTGCCAACCTTTGTTATGAGGACCATGTGCTACCATGAGTTTCAGAATTGACTGCATTTTACTGAAAGATATTTCTTTAATTAAAACTGAGAGAGATAATTATCTGTGGGTATAGCATATATAAATAGAAGGTACCCTGGTGCTATATCAAGTTAGCTAAACAATAAACTTAAGTTATCCCCAAGGGCCAATTATCTCCATTGCCATGGGCTTTTGAGCAAATTTACAGTAGCAGCTATAGATTTCCTCCTGTGTAATGGACTCTAAATGCAATAAAAGAGCAAATTGTTATTTCCATAATAGCCATGCCACTATTGTGCAAGTGGGCACATGTCACCTGCCAAGTTGGTATCAGAGTCTGTAGGGTTCAACTGGGTAAGACAATTAATGTCTTTCCTTTCCACAAAGTGTGCATAACACATTCCAGCACCATGTAAGCAAGCTGGATTTTTCCATTTCCTTTACACAAGTTGTGGTGTTTCTATAGTAGGACGCTATCATTTATCATTGTCAAGCAGAATTACAAGATGATGTGCTATTAAGGGCCTCTAAAACCTCCCTGATCAATAATTCATAAGAACGTAAGCAACACCTGGAAATGGAGTTTTTGTTTAATACCCTTTAGTTTCAAGAAGAAACTTTGTCCAGCCTTGCAGAGAATCTTCTTTCCAACTTAGTTTGGTTACAAACTAGTAGTTTTCCATGGCATTTTCATATGCCTTTGTTTTGGTTAACACCTCTCTCTCCAACTCTATCCAGCAGATACCATCCTCTACTTTTATATTGCCCCCCCTCCCGTTACCAACCAAATATCCTCTTTATAGATATTGAGACTGTACAGGAACTTTAAGATTTAAACCTAGGACCCATGTAGTGCCTGGGTTACCTCACTCAGTATAGATCCTGCCAATTTTATACATTTCCCTGCAAGTTTCATAACTTATTTCTCTTTCAGCTGTCAAAATTCCATTGTGCAAATGTACCAAATTTGCACTATCCATTTATCAGTTGATGGTCAGCTAGGCCAATTCCATATCCTAGGTATTATAAATTAAATGGCAACAAACATGAATCCTGGTAGTATAATCTACAGTCCTTTGAGTGTATGCCCAGGATTGGAATGAGGGAATAACAAGATAGTCCTGTTTCTACATATTTGAAGAATCTCCACATTGATTTCCACTAGGATAGCATCACTCTTTACTTCTACCAATAGCAAGTAAGTGAGCAAGTGTTTCTCTTTTTTATTTCCCCTACAAGATTTGTTGTCAATTGCTTTTTTGATTATAGCATTTCCTAGATGGCTAACAGTGTTAACCACATTTTAAACAGTTTATTACCCTTATTTGCATCTTCAGAGATATCTCCTTAAAATCTGTAGCCCATTTTTATGGGGGTCCCATTTGTCCAGTGTTGATTACAAAGCTTTTGTAAGGCAAAGGACACTGTCAATAGGACAAAACAGCAACCAACAGATTATGAAAAGATCTTTACCAATCCTATATCCAATAGAGGGCTAATTTCCAATATATCAAAAGAACTAAAGAAGTTAGACTCCAGAGAATCAAATAACCCTGTTTTAAAAATGGGTACAGAACGAAACAAAGAATTCTCAACTGAAGAATATCAAATAGTCAAGAAACACCTAAAGAAATGTTCAAATCATTAGTCACCAGGGAAATGCAAATCAAAACAACCCTGAGATTCCACCTCATATCAGTCAGAATGGCTAAGATCAAAACTCAGGTGACAGCAGGTACTGGTGAGGATGTGGAGAAGGAGGAATTCTCCTCCATTGCTGGTGGGACTGCAAGCTGGTACAATAATTCTGGAAATAAGTCTTTTGGCTCCTCAGAAAATTGGACATAGTATTACCTGGGGAAGCAGCTATACCACTCCTGGGCATATACTCAAAAGATGTTCAAGCATATGACAAGGACACATGCTCCACTATATTCATAGTAGCATTATTTATAATAGTCAGAAGCTGAAAAGAATCCAGATGTCCTTCAACAGAGGAAAGGATACAGAAAATGTGGTTCATTTACACAAAGGAGTACTACTCTGCTATTAAAAACAGACTTCATAGCCGGGTGGTGGTGGTGCATGCCTGTAATCCCAGCACTCTGGGAGGCAGCGGCAGGCAGATTTCTGAGTTCAAGGCCAGCCCGGTCTACAGAATGAGTTCCAGGACAGCCAGGGCTATACAGAGAAACCCTGTCTCGAAAAAACAAAAAAACAAAAAACAAACAAACAAACAAACAAAAAAACAGACTTCATGCAATTTTTAGGCAAATGGATGAAACTAGAAAATATCATCCTGAGTGAGGTAACCGAATCCCTAAAGCACACACATGAAATGCACTCATTGATAGGTGGATATTAACCCAAAGTCTCAGAATACCCAAGATAAAATTCACAGACCACATGAAGTTCAAAAAGAAGGAAGACCAAAGTGTGGATGCTTCAGTCCTTAGAAGGGGGAACAAAATTCTTACAGGAGGAAATATGGGGACAAAGTGTGGAGCAGAGACTGAAGGAAAGGCCATCCAGAGACTGCCCTACCTAGGGATCCATCCCATATACAGTCACCAAATTCAGACACTATTGTGGATGTCATGAAGTGCTTGTTCATAGGAACCTGATATAGTTGTCTCCTGAGAGGCTCTGCCAGAGCCTGATAAATACAGAGGCAGGTACTTGCACCCAACCATTGGACTGAGCACAGGATCCCCAATGGAGGAGTTAGAGAAAGGATTAAAGGAGGGAGCTGAAGGGGTTTGCAACTTGATAGGAGGAACAACAATATCAACCAATCAGACCCCCCAGAGCATCCAGGGACTGAACCACCAACCCAAAGAGTACACATGGAGGGACACATGGCTCCAGCCCCATATGCAGCAGAGGATGGTCTTGGCAGGCATCAATGGAAGGAGAGGACCTTGGTCCTGTGAAGGTTTGATGCACCAGTGTAGATGAATGGCAGGAGAAAGCCGGGGTAGAGAGGTGAGAGTGTTGGGGGAGAAAACACCCTCAGAGAAGGAAAGGGAGGGGAATGGACTAGGAGGTTTCCAGGGGGAAACCAGGAAGGGGAATAACATTTGAAATGTAAATAAGAAAATATCCAATAAAAAATAAAAATAAAAAAAAGAGCTGCAGCCAATTTTTTGATTAGTCATTTGTTTTCTTGATTCTTTAGTTTAAGTTTTTTAACTTTTCTGTATATTGTAGATATTAATCTTCCATTTGATATAAAGCTGGCAAAGATTTTCTCCCATTATGTAAGTTGACTCTTCACTTGATTCAATGTTTCCTTTGATGTATAACCCTTTTAAGCAACCAGGGTACTGTTTTGAAAGTCCTTACCCGTTCATTTATGCTGTACCATATTCCCTATTTCCTCTTTCTGAGCTTTAGGTTTTGTGTTGAGGTCTTTGATCCATTTGGAGTTTATTTAGTTCAGGAGAGAAGGGTCCAGTTTCATTTTTGTATATAGTCACATTCAGTTTTTTCAGCACTATTTGTTGAAGATGCTTTCTTTCATCTCCTGTGTATTTTTAATGCCTTTGTTAAAACTCAGGTTACTATGATTGTATGGTCTTAAAGCTGGATCTTCTATACCACTGATCTGCATCTGTGGGTTTTTTTTTTTTGTATCAATATTGTGCCATTTGTATTACTGAGGTTCTCTCAAATAACTTTAGATCTGGCTGTAGTAATCTCTCCAGTACTCTTTTCACTCAGGTTTGTTGGACTTTTCCGAATTTTTTGTATTATGTATGAATTTTAATGATGTAAGGATTTTTTTCTGTGGATAAAAACACTATTATAATTTTAATTGAACTTTATCTTTAAATTGCTTTGCGTAGGATGGCAATTGTTACAAAATCAACTCTACCCATCCATGAGCACAGGGGCTCTTTCCCTCTTTCTAGTGTTTTCGGTGATTTCTTTTTTCCAAAGTTTTAAAACTTTGACTGTAGATATCATTCATCTCCTTGATTAGGTTTACACCAGGTTTTTGTTGCTAGTCGATTGGTTGGTTTTGTTATTGTTTTGCTTTTGTTGTTATTGTTTTGCTTTTGTTTTTTGACATTTGCTGTGCTGAGTTGTTTTGAGACTATTTCAACTGGTGCTGTTTGCCTGCTTTCTTTTTCAATCTATCATTTTTATATAGCAAGATTACTGTTTTTCATGTGTTGATTTCTTTTATCCTCCTTCATTGCTAAAAGTGTTCTGTTCAAAGAATTTTCTGGTAGATTATTTAGGGTCTCTTGTGTTAAAGCATCCTAATATCTTCAGTTAGGGATACTAAGATTTTTCTTCTTGTTTGTATCATTGTTTTCTCTTCCTGTCTTAATTCTGTAGCTAAGACTTCAAATACTATATGAAACAGTAGCAGAGATAATGGTTGCCCGGTCTTGTCCTGATTCTTTTTAATCTTTTAAAATATATATTTTAGTTGTAGCAAAGTTACATCACTTTATCCATTGTCTTTCCTCCTTTCAACTCCTCCCATGCTCCCTCATTTTTTTGCTTTCCTTTTGATAAAGGCTATATAATAGCCTTTTTCTTTTTCATATATATTATATGAAATATAATTTTCATATATATTAACTATATACATACTTATATACATATATGTTTATAGTTATATCTTTATACATATACATACATCTAAATATACACATAATTTTCATATAATATATATGAAATATAATGTTCATATATATTAAATATATACAAAAAGAAATATATGTATATATATATTGTATATATATAATGTATAATGTATATATATTGCTTTTTGGTAGGATAAATATATATAATCCCAAATATGGGTAGAGAAAGACCACTGGCCCAAATCTTTATAACCAAATTAATTAAAGCATGCTTTTTTACTCAAGTGGGCTGCCTTCCCCTAAGTAGGGATTTGAGAGGCCACCTCTGGATCTGAGGAAGACAAGGGATTTCCAAATGGGGGATTTGGTGGACAAAATAGGAGGGGTTACATACAGGATCAGAACAAAAACATAACAAATTAGTCATAACAATCTCATAAAGCAAAGACATGATTGCAAGGTGGTCTTAACAAGAGATAGTTGAGATATCCCAATACAACCAGGAAGGAGCTGGTCTCCCAGTAGAGCAGACACTCCTGTGAGCAAAAATAAGACCACCACTTCTGCTCTGAAGGACCTACCTGGAGCCCTCAGGATACAGGAACTGAATAACAGCCTTAGACATGATCCTTCTGGTTTCCATCTGTGTCCAGAGCTAATCCTGTGCCACAGAGATCCACACCCAAATACCAACAGAAGAGAGATAGTCTTCCAGGAGTGCTGACACACCTGTGAGCACAGATAAGACCACCACTTTTGCTCAAATTGCTGGCCCAAAAGGGACCCGTCCTGAGTCATCAGGACACAGGAACCAAGGAACAGCCAGGGACAGGATCTTTCCAGTTTCTGTTTATACTCTGGAGCTGACCCTGTGCCACAGCTCTACATATCCGAATTCCTCCCAGAGATAACTGGTCTCCCAGGAGTACTGGCATACAGGCTTGTAGGAGGGACAGGTCACAGTCAGAGACAGCAAGACCAGCTAACACCAGTGATAACCAGATGGCAAAATGCAAGGGTAAGAACATAAACAAGAGAAACAAAGGCTACTTGGCATCATCAGAACCCAGTTCTCCTACCACAGTGAACCCTAGATACCGCAACACAGCTGAAAAGCAAGACTCTGATTTAAAATTTCATCTCATGATGATGATAGAGGACTTTAAGAAGGACATAAATAACTCTCTTAAAGAAATACAGGAGAACAGAGGGAAACAGGTAGAAGCCCTTAAAGAAGAAACACACACACAAAAAAAAAATCCCTTAAAGAATTACAGGAAAACACAGCCAAACAGGTGAAGGAATTGAACAAAACCATCCAGGATCTAAAAATAGAAATAAAAACAATAAATAAATCACAAAGGGAGACAACCCTGAACATAAAAAACCTAGGAAAGAGATCAGGAGTCATAAACACAAGCATCACCAACAGAATACAAGAGATAGAAGAGGGAATCTCAGGTGCTGAAGATACCATAGAAAGCATTGGCACAATAAAGAAAATGCAAAATGCAAAAATTTCATAACCCAAAACATCCAGGAAATCCAAGACACACTGAGAAGACCAAACCTAGGGATAACAGGTATAGAAGAAAGTGAAGATTCATGACTTAAAGGGTCAGTAAATACCTTCAACAAAATTATAGAAGAAAAATTCCCTAACCAGAAGAAAGAGGTGCCCATAAACATACAGGAAGCCTACAGAACACCAAATAGATTGAACCAAAAAAGAAATTCCTCCTGTCACATGATAGTTAAAACACCAAATGCACAAAACAGAGAAATAATGTTAAAAGCAATAAGGGGAAAGGGTTAAGTAACATATAAAGCAGACCTATCAGAATTACACGAGACATCTCACCAGAGACCATGAAAGCCAGAAGATCTTGGGCAGATGTCATACAGACCCTAAGGGAACACAAACACCAACCCAGGCAACTATAGCCAACAAAATTCTCAGATACCATACATGGAGAAACAAATATATTCCATGACAAAACCAAATTTACACAATATCTTTCCACAAATACAGCATTACAAAGGATAATAGATTGGAAAACACCAACATAAGGAGAGAAACTACACCCTAGAAAAAGCAAGAAAGTAATCTTTCAACAAACCCAAAAGAAGATACCACACAAACATAAAAATAACACCAAAAATAACAGGAAACAGCAATCACTTTTCCTTTATATCTCTTAACATCAGTGGACTCAATTCTCCAATACAAAGACATAGAATAACAGATTGGATATGTAAACAGGACCCAACATTTTGCTGCATACAGGAAATATACCTCAGTGTCAAATACAAACACTATCTCAGAGTAAAGGTCTGGAAAACAATTTTCCAAGCAAATGATCCCAAGGAACAAGCTGTAGTAACCATTCTAAAATCTAATAAAATCACCTTTCAATCAAAAGTTATCAAAAAAGATAATATTTCATATTCATAAAAAAAGTCTACCAAGTTGAACTCTCAATTATGAAAATCAATGTTACAAATGCAAGGGTACACACATTCATAAAAGAAACTCTACTAAAGATCAAAACATACATTGCACCTCAAACAATAATAGTGGGAGACTTCAACACCCCACTCTCATCAATGGACAGATTATGGAAACACAAACTAATCAGAGACACATCGAAACTAACAGAAGCTATGGACCAAATGGATATAACAGATATCTATAGAACATTTCATCCTAAAACAAACGAATATACCTTCTTCACAACACCTCATGCTACCTTCTCTAAAATTGACCATATAATTGGTCACAAAACTGTCCTCAACAGATACAAAAGATTGAAATAATCCCATGCATCCTATCAGATCGCCATAGGCTAAAGCTGGTCTTCAATTGCAACAAAAACAACAAAAAGCCCACATACACATGGAAGCTTAACAATGTCCTACTCAATTATACCTTGGTCAAGAAAGAAAAAAGAAATTAAAGATTTTTTAGAATTTAATGAAAGTAAAGGCACAACATGCCCAAACTTATGGGATGCAACAAGAGCAGTGCTAAGAGTCAAACTCAGCTCTGAGTACCTCCAAAAAGAAACTGGAAATAGCATACACTAGCAGCTTAGCAACACATACCTGAGAGCTCTAGAACAAAAAGAACCAAATACACCCAAGAGGAGTAGACAGCAGGAAATGTCAAACTCAGGGCTGATATCAAACAAGTAGAAACAAAAAGAACTAAACAAAAAAAAACAACCAAACCAGGAGCTGGTTCTTTGAGAAAATCAACAAGATAAGTAAACCCTTAGCCAGACTAACTGGAGGGCACAGAGACAGTATCCAAATTAACAAAATCAGAAATGAAAAGGGAGTTTAAACAAAAGAAACTGAAGAATTTTAAAACTCATCAGATGATACTGCAAAAGCCTATATTCAACAAAACTCTAAAATCTGGATGAAATGGACAATTTTCTAGACAGATACTAAATGCCAAAGTTAAGTGAGAATCAGACCATCTAAACATTCCCATAACCCCTAAAGAAATAGAAACAGTCATTAAAAGTTCCCAACCATAAAAAGCCAGAACCGGGTGGGTTTTGTACAGAATTTTATAGACCTTCAAAGAAGACTTACCAATGCTCTTCAAACTATTCCACAAAATAGAAACAGAAGGAACACTACCCAATTCATTCTATTAAGCTACAGTTACACTGAGTATTCTCCCTTGGAGATGGAATGGTTTTTGTCTAAATAGGAAATTATCACAATTTCCTTTCATGGAGAACTTTTTTTTATTGATATATTTTTTTATTTACATCTCAAATGATTTTCCCTTTTCTGGGTCCCCACTCCCCACAAGTCCCATTAGCCCTCTTCCGTCCCCCTGTTCTTCCATCCACCCCTTCCCACTTCCCTGTTCTGGAATTCCCCTATACTCTTGCACTGAGTCTTTCCAGAACCAGGGACCACTCCTCCATTCTTTTTGGACATCATTTAATTTGTGGATTATGTCCTGGGTATTCAAAGTTTTAGGCTAATATCCACTTATCAGTGAGTGCATACCATGATTGATCTTTTGAGACTGGATTATTTCACTTAGTATGATGTTCTCCAGCTCCATCCATTTGTCTAAAAATTTCATGAATTCATTGTTTCTAATGGCTGAATAGTACTCCATTGTGTAAATATACCACATTATTTGTATCCATTCCTCTGTTGAGGGACACCTGGGTTGTTTCCAGCTTCTGGCTACTACAAATAGGGCTGCTATGAACATAGTGGAGCATGTGTCCTTATTGCATGCTGAAGAATCCTCTGGGTATATGCCCAGGAGTGGTATAGAGGGTCCTCAGGAAGTGTCATGCCCAGTTTTCTGAGGAACCGCCAGACTGATTTCCAAAGTGATTGTGCCATCTTGCAATCCCACCAGCAGTGGAGGAGTGTTCCTCTTTCTCCACATCCTCGCCAACACCTACTGTCTCCTGAGTTTTTGACCTTAGCCATTCTGACTGGTGTGAGGTGAAATTTCAGGGTTGTTTTGATTTGCATTTCCCCAATGATTAATGATGTTGAACATTTCTTAAGGTGTTTCTCAGCTCTCCAAAGTTCTTCATGTGAAAATTCTTTGTTTAGCTCCCTACCGCACTTTTTAATGGGGTTATTTGGTTTTCTGGGTTCTACTTTCTTGAGTTCTTTGTATGTATTAGATATTAGCCCTCTGTCAGATTTAGGGTTGGTGAAGACCCTTTCCCAGTCTGTTGGTTGACGTTTTGTCCTTTTGACGGTGTCCTTTGCCTTACAGAAACTTTGTAGTTTTATGAGGTCCCATTTGTCGATTCTTGATCTTAGAGCATAGGCTATTGGTGTTGTATTCAGGAACTTTTCCCCTGTGTCCATGTCCTCCAGGGTCTTCCCCAGTTTCTTTTCGATTAGTTTCAGTGTGTCAGGTTTTATGTGGAGGTCCTTGATCCATTTGGAATTGAGCTTGGTACAAGGAGATAAGAATGGATCAATGCACATTCTTCTGCATGCTGACCTCCAATTGAACCAGCACCATTTTTTGAAAAGACTATCTTTTTTCCCCTGGATGCATTCAGCTCCTATGTCGAAAACCAAGTGACCATAGGTGTGTTGGTTCATTTCTGGGTTTTCAATCCTATTCCATTGATCTGCTTGCCTGATATTGTACCAATACCATGCAGTTTTTATCACTATTGCTCTGCAGTAGAGTTTAAAGTCTGGGATACTGAATCCCCCTGAAGTTCTTTCTGTTGAGAATAGTTTTAGCTATCCTGGTTTTTTTGTTATTCCAGATGAATTTGAGAATTGCTCTTTCTAGCTCTATGAAGAACTGGGTAGGGATTTTTATGGGGATAGCATTGAATCTGAGGTTGCCTTTGGCAAGATGGCCATTTTAACTATATTAATCCTGCCAATCCACAAGCATGGAAGATGTTTCCATTTCCTGAGATCTTCTTCAATTTCCTTCTTCAGATATCTGAAGTTCTTGTCATATAGGTCTTTCACTTGTTTGGTTAGAGTCACCCCAAGATACTTTATGCTGTTTGTAGCTATTGTGAAGGGGGTCATTTCCCTAATTTCTTTCTCAGTCTGCTTATCCTTTGGATATATAAAGGCTACTGGTTTGCTTGCATTGATTTTGTAGCCAACCACTTTGCTGAAGTTGTTTATCAGCTGTAGAAGTTCTCTAGTAGAGTTTTTAGGGTCACTTAAGTATATGATCATATCATCTGCAAATAGTGATAGTTTGACTTCTTCCTTTCCAATTTGTATCCCTTTGACTTCCTTATGTTGTCTAATTGCCCTAGCTAGGACTTCAAGAACTATATTGAAAAGATATGGAGAGAGGGGGCAGCCTTGTCTAGTCCCTGATTTTAGTGGGATTGCTTCAAGTTTCTCTCCATTTAGTTTGATGTTGGCTACCGGTTTGCTGTATATTGCTTTTACTATGTTTAGATATGGGCCTTGAATTCCTGTCCTTTCCAAGACTTTTAGCATGAAAGGATACTGAATTTTGTCAAATGCTTTTTCAGCATCTAATGAAATGATCATGTGTTTTTTTTTCTTTGAGTTTGTTTATGTAGTGGATAGCATTTATGGATTTCCTTATATTGAACCATCCCTGCATCCCTGGGATGAAGCTTCCTTGATCATGGTGGATGATCGTTTTGATGTGTTCTTGAATTCGGTGGGCAAGAATTTTATTTAGTATTTTTGCATCGATATTCATAAGGGAAATTGGCCTGAAATTCTCTTTCTTAGTTGGATCTTTGTGTGGTTTTGGTATCAGCGTAATAGTGGCTTCGAAGAAGGAGTTGGGTAGTGTTCCTTCTGTTTCTATTTGGTGGAAATGTTTGAAGAGTATTGGTGTTAAGTCTTCTTTGAACCCTTCTATTTCTTTAGGGGTTATGGGTCTGTTTAGATGGTCTATTTGATCCTGGTTTAATTTTGGTATTTGGTATCTGTCTAAGAAAATGTCCATTTCCTCCAGATTCTCCAGTTGTGTTGAGTACAGGTTTTTGTAGTAGGATCTGATAATTTTTTGAATTTCCTCTGTTTCTGTTGTAATATCTCCATTTTTATTTCTAATTTTGTTAATTTGGATACTTTCTCTGTGCCCTTTGGTTAATCTGGCTAAGGGTTTATCTATCTTGTTGATTTTTTTCAAAGAACCAGCTTTTGGTCTTGTTGATTCTTTGTATGGTTCTCTTGGTTTCTACTTGATTGATTTCAGCCCTGAGTTTGATGATTTCCTGTCTTCTTCTCCTCCTGGGTGAATTAGCTTCATCTTGTTCCAGGGCTTTCAGTTGTTCTGTTAATCTTCTAGTGTATGCTCTCTCGAATTTCTTTTTGGAGGCACTCAAAGCTATGAGTTTTCCTCTTAGCACTGCTTTCATTGTGTCCCATAGATTTGTGTATGTTGTGCCTTCATTTTCATTAAATTCTAAGAAATCTTTGATTTCTTTCTTTTATGTCTTCCTTGACCAAGGTATCATTGAGTAGAGTATTGTTCAGTTTCCATATGTATGTGGGCTTTCTGTTGTTTTTACTGTTACTAAAGACCACTTTTACTCCATAGTGATCTGATAGGAGGCATGGGATTATTTCAATCTTCTTATATTTGTTGAGGTCTGTCTTGTGACCAACTATATGATCTATTTTGGAGAAGGTACCTTGAGGTGCTGAGAAAAAGGTATATTCTTTTGCTTTGGGATGAAAAGTTCTATATATATCTGTTAACTCCAATTGGTTCAAAGCTTCAATTAGTTTCATTGTCTCCCTGTTTAGTTTCTGTTTTCCTGATCGGTCCATTGGTGAGAGTGGAGTGTTGAAGTCACCCACAATTATTGTGTTAGGTGCAATGTGTACTTTGAGCTTTAGTAAAGTTTCCTTTATGAATGAGGGCACCCTTATATTTGGGGCATAGATGTTCAGGATTGAGAGTTCTTCTTGTTGGATTTTTCCTTTGACCAGCAAGTAGTGACCTTCCATGTCTCTTTTGATGACATTAGGTTGAAAGTCAATTTTATCTGAAATTAGAATGGCAACTCCAGCTTGTTTCTTGGGACCATTTGCTTGTAGAAGTGTCTTCCAGCCTTTTACTCTAAGGTAGTTTTTGTCTTTGACACTGAGGTATGTTTCCTGTATGCAGCAAAATGTAAGGTCCTGTTTACGTAACCAGTCTGTTAGTCTATGTCTTTTTATTGGGGAATTGAGTACATTGATGTTAAGAGATATCAAGGAGTAGTGGTTGTTGCTTCCTATCCTTTTTGATTTTAATTTTATATGTGTGTGGTTATCTTCTTTGTGTTTGATGAAAGAAGCTTAATATCCTGCTCTTTCCAGGGTATAGTTTCCCGCGTTGTCATGGTGTTTTCCCCCATTATCCTTTGTGGGGCTGGGTTTGTAGAAAGATATTGTGTAAATTTGGTTTTGTCGTGGAATATCTTGGTTTCTCCATCTATAGTAGTTGAGAGTTTCGCTGGGTATAGTAGTCTTGGCTGGCATTTGTGTTCTCTTAGAATTTGCATGAGCTCTGCCCAGGATCTTCTAGCTTTCATGGTCTCTGGTGAGAAATCTGGTGTAATTCTGATAGGTCTTCCTTTATGTGTTACTTGCCCTTTTTCTCTTACTGCCCTAAGTATTCTTTCTTTGTTTAGTACATTTTGGGTTTTGATTATTATGTGACGGGAAGTATTTCTGTTCTGGTCCAGTCTGTTTGGAGTTCTGTAGGCTTCTTGTATATTCATGGGCATCTCTCTCTTTAGGTTAGGGAAGTTTTCTTCCATAATTTTGTTGAAGATATTTGCTGGCCCTTTAAGTTGTAAATCTTCACTCTCATCAATGCCTATAATCCTTAGATTTGGCTTTCTCATTGTGTCCTGGATTTCCTGGATATTTTGGGTTACAAGCTTTTTGCATTTTGCATTTTCTTTAACTGCTGAGTCTATGGTTTCTATGGTATCTTCAGCATCTGAGATTCTTTCTTCTATCTCTTGTATTCTGTTGTTGATATTTGCGTCTATGGTCCCTGATTTCTTCCCAAGGTTTTCTATCTCCAAAGTTGCCTCCCTTTGTGCTCCTTAGTTGTTTCTACTTCTGTTTTTAGATCCTGGAAGTTTTTGCTCAGTTCTGTCATTTGCTTGTTTGTTTTCCTCTAACTCTTTAAGAGATTTTTGTGTTTCCTTTTTCATGACTTCTGCCTGTTGATCAAAGTTCTCCTGTATTTCTTTAAGTGATCTTTGCGTTTCCTCCTTATTGGGTTTTGTATTCTCCTGAATTTCTTTCAATGATTTTTGTGTTTCCATTGGAACGACTTCTAATTTTTGATCCATTTTCTCCTGAATTTCTTTAAGTATGTCCTTCATGTATTCCTGTACCAGCATCATGACCAGTGATTTTAAATCCAAATCTTGTTTTTCTGGTGTGTTGGGGTATCCAGGGCTTGCTAATGTTGGAGAATTGGGTTCAGATGCTGCGATAATGCCTTGGTTTCTGTTAGTAATGTTCCTACATTTGCCTTTAGCCATCTAGTTCTCCCAGGTGTTAGATGGTCTTATTGTCACTGGCTGGTGCTTCAACCTACTGTGGATCTTTAAGGTTATCTCTGCAACACTGGATGACTGGGTTTCTTCTGGCACAGATTACTGATATGCTGCCTTCCTCTTTTGTGCCTTTGGAGCCCTTCTCTGTCTTGCCTCAAACAATGTTATACTTAGGTTGTCAAGGTCAACTAGGTGTTCTCTGTCTGCTCTATTATGGAGCGAAGATGTTGTAGTGGGGGTCACTCCCTTTGTTGATTCTCACATAGGACACAGGTCCTGTGATGGACTGGCTTGCAGATGATCCGCCTATGTTCTCAGTTCCTGAGTGCAGGCAGACCCCTGGCGGTTTGCATGACCAGAAATCTAAAGCTCAGGGTGTTACAGTACTTAGTAACCCTTTTCTGTCCCGGCAGGCAGCAAGTATGGCCACAGGGCTTCTCTCCTTCGGAAGCTCACTGGGCAGGACACAGGCCCTGCGCCTGGCGGGCTGGCAGACAAACCTGCCTATGTGCTCAGTTCCTGAGTACAGGCAGACCCCTGGCGGTTTGCACCACGAGAGATCTAAAGCTCAGGGTGATACAGTACCTAGTGATCCTTTTCTGTCCCGGCAGGCAGCAAATATGGCCGTGGGGCTTCTCTCCTTCCGCAGCTCCCTGCAGTTTTACATATCTTGACTATGGAATTATAAATTAATTGGTTATGATTTAAAATGTAAAATGTTAGTTTAAAATTGGTGATTCAGTGCCACAGCCATCTTAACTAGCTACACGTGGCATGACACAACCCAGGAAATACAGGCCTCTAAGATGCTTCTAAATTGGCATGGTGTTTTGTATGAATCTTGGCCTGGAGATTGGACTTATAAGAAATACCATTTAAAATAATGTCTCTTTAATAAGTTACACTGTCATACGCTTGAAGATAAGAACTGGCAGATGAACCTTGTGCTGTAAAAATAATGTGTTTGCCATTGATTTTAAAGAAAAACGATTGTTTAAAATTGGGATTTGCTTTCAAAGTTGTAGTTGTGCTCTGATATTGCAAGAAAAAATTGAGTTAAAATAAAAATTGCCAGTGTGTCATTGGCGCAGTTTTCAGTTTTCAGTCTGGTTAAAGGCTTGCGATTCTTAACATATTTTGTAATTAAGAGAGGGTCCTGATCCTGGAAAGGATTGATCTAGCGATGGAGGGGAATATAAGGACAGAGAAAAAGAAGGGAGGTGATTGGAGAATGGGTGGAGAGAAGAAGGTTTATGGGACATATGGGGAGGGGGTATCTGGGAAAGGGGAAATCATTTGGAATGTAAACAAAGAATATAGACAATAAAAATATTAAATAAATAAATAAATAAATACCTTTAAAAAAGATAATTTTAAGAATGATACAGCTGTGGCCATTATAGGCCTATTGCCACTTTTCCACAAGTTTATAGGCTACAATGGTAGGAGCAAAATTTAACTCTCCAAGATTAAAAAGGATATCTCAGTGGAAATTTATTTGATATGAAACAGGCTAATTGACTACTATGAAACTAGGATTTTTCCAGGAACCCTGGAATTACAGGTTCCTTTTGTTATTCAATCCTCAAAATGTCCTTGCTGGACAGGACAGGTGGGTTTGGGTATGGTTTTAGATAAAAGGCTCAGATCAGAAGATGATTACATTTGAGGAACCGCATATAACCCTTGGCAAGGACTCAAGGTGGGTCCTTGGGCAGATTTAAAAAAGAATTTACATGTGAATTAATGAAAGGCTTGGGGCTGCCTCAGTGGAAGCTAGTGAGGAAGCTTGTGAAAAACTGTTTTTGCCTTGCAGGCCTCAACTAGGAAGTGTTTGGCTAAAAGAACATTCTTGAAATACTTATCCAGGTGTGGTTTAAAATGCAGTTCAAATCTATGTAGGGTCAATAAGGCTATAAAGGCATTAACATTTGGCCTGTCTACTCCATACACAATTATTATTGATTTAAAGGCTTGCTTTTGCTTTACATTCTGATAATTATAAAAGCATTTGCTTCTAACTTTAAAGAAGCAATAAAACAATTTCATTAGAAGGTTTTTTTTCCTCAAGGAATGGCTAATAGCCTTACCTTACGTAAGAAAAAAGGTTTTGTCTCTGTTTCAATACAAGAAGCTAGGATCTTAAATTTTTCAGTGTATAATCTTCATGAAATGTTACAGGCCTTTGTTCCTAACTGGACTTTTAGAATTTTTATGTAAATGATTTTTAAAGGTTGTTAGGATATATTATTTGGCTTTATCTTATATTAACCTCATCTTAAGCTTGCCCTGGGAAGACCTAAACTTCTGTGTTCAAGGTAGAAAACATTTGCTTCTTATTTCAAACAGCAATCAAATTGGTTATTACAAAACATTGATGGATGATCTATTATGTGGCAAGCCCTTTTTAGGCAAAATTAATAATTGTTATCTAAAAGATTGTTACAAATTCACCTCTATACATGTTTTTATATTGTTATAGATTTATACATGCATCCTATAAAAATGCATCTACTATGGGAGTAAAGCCCATATAATTAGATCACATGTTTATTCTTTTGAGTGTCCCCTTGCTTCAGCACAGATAATTTAATTGGGTGCTGTAGCTGTTCTTTTTAAAATGTTAAAAATGAAACTTTTGATTTATATATTATTATTAATATATAATAATTTTTACATTTGTTATTTTTATACTGAATGTTCCAAATCAGATTAAGACAAATTTGATATTAGTCATATTACTGAGATTCCTCATAATTCGCAAAGACAAGATATTATGGAACAGGCCCATAGAACTTTACAACAATATTTTTATAATAAAAGAAGGGAGAATCACATCTCTATATACGACAAAAATTTAAAAATTTTAATGCCAGGGAACTCTAAGTGTAGAGAAAAGGGCATGTTTGTGTTCTTTCTACAGGATGCTGAAGGAAGGAACATGCTAGCTGCCAGAGTATGCTGATGCTGAGACTTCTCCCTGGCTCTTCACCTTGCTCCTCAGCCTTTTGGGGCCCCTCGTGGGTCTTTTGTTGCTTTTGTCATTTGGTCCCTGGGCTTTTAAGAGATTAACCAGTTTCATTAAATCACAGATCGATTCTGCCTTAAACAAACAAGTTGCAGTCCACTACCATTGGCTAGACATCTGAGGTTCAGCTGAAGACCTCTCTTCTGCTGACGCAGAGGTAGCAACCATCAGCCTTCAGTTCTCCAACCTTGCTGCAGGCACAGAGCCTTCTTGGAGGCCTCAATGACAGGAGGGTGACCTCTGGCTCCTAATAGTGTCTGAGGGCCATAAGCTGTGGGGTAGCCAATGACGGGAATATTGTGGTGCCACAAGCCAGATGCACACTGCCTATTGGCTGCAGTGTGACTCCATGATGGGATTATTGTGAGTCCACTACCTGGATGTCCATCATGACCACCAAGGGCCTGATTAAGCCATTGGAGTGGGACGTGATGCCATGAGTGGGTGCCACCCGCATAGCCTAAGGCAGAGGCCCTGCCCTACTAGGATCTAAAAAGGCCTAGTTACTGCAGTGCTGGACTTGGGGGCAAAACCACATAGCCTAAAACAGGCTCTCCACCGACCCTCTTTCCATAGCCACCACCCCCCCACAACTTAAGAAAGAAAAAAAGGGGGATATGTCACAGACCAAATCCTAGAAAACCAGACTTTCAACAGCCCTCACCTTGAAAGTTCACTGACCTTGCGGTTTACAGTTAACCTCCCCCCTCTTCTTCACACAAGGCTGATCAACCAGTTCTTTACATGGCCGAACACCTGGGATGGTCTGGGTGGAACCAGCATTCCAGAAAACCTGCAGATGCCTCGAGCCGGAGTCAACTTCCACCCCTGATGACCTTTTCTCTTTCTGTGCCTTTAGCTTTCCCCTCAGCCCCTCCCTACTTCTTTTTATGGTAGGTTCAAAACCAGGTGTTTTGCATTTCATTAAAGAGGCTTTGACAAAGAGCACCCCATTTGCTTGGCCTTGCTCCCTTTTCCCGCCCGTTTCTCTCTTTCAGGCTTGGGCTCCCTCGGCTCCCCAAATTACTAGGTCCCTCGGGTCGGGACACAGAGGCAGCAGGACTAACTAACACCAGAGATAACCAGATGGCAAAAGGCAAACATAGGAACATTACCAACAGAAATCAAGGCAACATAGCACCATCTGAACCCAATTCTCCCACAACAATAAGTCCTGGATACCCCCAACACACCAGAAAAGCAAGATTTGGATTTAAAATCACAGCTCATGATGTTGATAAAGGGCTTCAAGAAGGGTATAAATAACTCCCTTAAAGAAATACAGGTGAACACAGGTAAACAGTTAAAGAACTTTAAAGAACTCCAGGAAAGCACAACAAAACAGGTGAAGGAATTGCACTACACCATCCATCTAAAAATGGAGGTAGAAATAATAAAGAAATCACAAAGGGAAACAGCTCTGGAGATAGAAAAGAAGTCATGAGTCATGGATACAAGTATCAACAACAGTATACAAGAAATAGGAGAGAGAATCTCAGATGCAGAAGATACCATAGAAAGCATTGACACAACAGTCAAAGAAAATAAAAAATGCAAAAGCCCCTAACCCAAAACATCCAGGAAATCCAGGACAAAATGAGAAGACCAAACCTAAGGATTATAGGTATAAAAAAGAGTGAAGATTTCCAACTTAAAGAGCCAGTAAATGTCTTCAGCAAAATTATAGAAGAAAACTTCCATAACCTAAAGAAAGAGATGCCCATGAACATACAAGAAGCCTACAGAATGCCAACTAGTTTGCATTTGCAGAAAATAAATTTCTCCCATCACATAATAATCAAACACCAAATGTACTAAAAAAAATAAAGAACATTAAAAGTAGTAATGAAAAAGGGGCAAGTAACATATGAAGGCAGAATTACCAGAATTGCACCAAACTTCTCAACAGAGACTATGAAAGCCAGAAGATCCTGGCCAGATGTCATACAAACCCTAAGGGAATACACATGCCAACACAGGCTACTATACCCAGCAAAACTCTCAATTACCATAGATGGAGAAACTAAGGTATTCCAGGACAAAAACAAATTTACACAATATATTTCCACAAATCCAGCCCTTCAAAGAATAATTAATGGAAAACACCAAGAAAAAGGGGGAAACTACACACTAGAAAAGGCAAGAAATTAATCTTCTTTTTACAAACAAAAAAAGAGAGAGAGACAAAAATAGCAGGAAGCAACAATCACTTCTCTTTAGTATCTCTTAATATCAATGGACTTTATTCTCCAATTAAAGACAGACTAACAGACTGGATACATAAACAGGACCCAACATTTTGCTGCATACAGAAAACTCACCTCAGGCACAAAGACAAACACTACCTCAGAATAAATGGCTGGAAAACAATTTTCCAAGCAAATGGTCTCAAGAAACAAGCTGGTGGAGCCATTCTAATATCGAATAAAATTGACTTTTAACCTAAAGTACTCAAAAAAGATAAGGAAGGACACTTCATACTCATCAAAGGAAAAATCTACCAAGATGAACTGTCAATTCTGGACATATATGCTCCAAATACAAGGGCATCCACATTCATAAAAGAAACTTTACTAGAGTTCAAAGCACACATTGCACCCCACACAATAATAGTATGAGACTTCAACACCCCACTCTCATCAATGGACAGATCAGAGAAACACAAACTAAACAGAGGAACAGTAAAACTGACAGAAGTTATTAACCAAGTATATTTAACAGATATCTATAGAACATTTTATCCTAAAACAAAAGAATATACCTTCTTCTCAGCACCTCACAGTACCTTATCCAAAACTGACCATACACTTGGTCATAAAACAGACCTCAGCAAATATAAGAAGACTTGTTGGGTTCCATAGCTGCCTGCAGCTATTACAAAGTGGGTTTCTGGAACAGAAGCTGAGGGATAAATAGGGAAGAGGGGCGAAAAGAAGTATGGCTAAGATAATATTCACTGATCAAAGCCAGAAACTTTAATGGCGTCAGACCTTTTAACAGTTTGGGCAAACCCTTCCCCCCAGACTCCAGGCTGAGTTCCGATGAAAGTTGTCTAGCTTCTCTTGGAGGTCCTCATCTTGACTGCTCCGGAGCTGGGTGGGTCACCTGCTTAATTCAGGAATTCCTAGACCTGGAGGAACAATGAACTTAACCTTTACTTTGAGCACTCGGCCCTAGGTGGAGCAGGATCCTGGCTATCTGGGAGAAGTTAACCTTGACCAAAGTCAAACTCTGACCAAGTGCATGACTGCCCCAATATGGCTCTGTACAAAGACTGAAATAATTTCATGCACCTATCAAATCACCACGGACTAAGGCTTGTCTTCAATAACAACAAAAACAACAGAAAGCCCACATACACATGGAAACTGAACAGCATTCTACTCAATGATAATTTGGTCAAGGAAGAAAGAAAGAAAGAAAATAAAGACTTTAAATTTTAATGAAAATGGAGGCACAACATACCCTAATGTATGGGACACAATGAAAGCAGTGCTAGCTCTGCGTGCCTCCAAAAAGAAACTGGAAAGAACATACACTAACAGCTTAACAGCATGGCTGAAGATTTTAGAACAAAAAGAAGCAAATACACCCAAGAGGAGTAGATGACAGGAAATAATCAAACTCAGGGCTGAAATCAAAGTAGAAACAAAAAGAACTATACAAAGAATCAACCAGCCAGGTGGTGGTGGCACACTCCTTTAATCCCAACACTTGGGAGGCAGAAGTAGGATTTCTGTGTTCTAGGCCAGCCTGGTCTACAGAGTGAGTTCCAGGACAGCCAGGGCTACACAGAGGGAAAAAAAAAAAGGAATCAGCCAAACCAGAAGCTGGTTCTTTGAAAAAACTAACAAGATAAATAAACCTTAGCCAAAATAACCAGAGGACACAGAGACAGTATCCAAATCAGCAAAATCTGAAATGAAAAGGGAGGCATAATGACAGATACTGAGGAAATCCAAAAACTCAACATATCCTACTATACTCAACAAAAAAAGCCTATACTCAACAAAAGTGGAAAATCTATAAGAAATGGACATTTTCTAGACAGATACCAGGTACCAAAGATAAATCAGGATCATATAAATGATTGAAACAATCCCATAACCCTTAAAGAAATAGAAGCAGTCATTAAAAGTCTCTCAACAACAACAACAACAACAACAACAAAAAAAACGCAGGACCAGATGGGTTAAATGCAGAGTTCTATCAGACCTTCAAAGAAGACCTAATACCAATACTCTTCAAACTATTCCACAAAATAGAAACAGATGGAACACTACCCAATTTGTTTTATGAAAACACAATTACTCTGATACCTAAGCCACACAAAGATCCAAAAAAGAAAAAGAACTTTAGATCAATTTCTCTTATCAATATCAATGCAAAAATACTCAATAAAACTCTTGCCAACTGAATCTAAGAACACACCAAAACATCCAACATGATCAAGTAGGCTTCATCCAGGGATGCAGGGAAGGTTCAATATAAAGAAATCCATCAATGTAATCCACTATATAAACAAACTCAAAGAAAAAAAACACATTATCATTTCATTAATGCTGAGAAAGCATTTGACAAAATCCAACACCTCTTCATGATAAAAGTCTTGAAAAGATAAGGAATTCAAGGCCCATACCTAAGCATAGCAAAAGCAATATATATCAAACCAGTATACATGGAGGGACCCATGGTTCCATGGCTCCTGCTACATATGTAGCAGAAGATGATCATTTCAGACACCAATGAGAGGAGAGGCCATTGGTCCTGTGAAGGCTCAATTCCCCAGAATAGGGGAATGCAAGTCAGAAAATGGGAGGGGGGGGATGAGCATGGGGGGGGGAGGGGATGGGGGTTTTTATAATGGTAACACTAAAAGGGATTACCAATTTAAATGTAAATAAAACTATTATTATTATTATTATTATTATTATTATTATTATTACAAAAGAAAGGTGATTGGGCACTACGCAGAGTCAGGATGAGGCTCCTGTCTGGGTGCACATAACCTAAGGCCATTTTCCCTGGCAAGCAGTTGTTAACACCTACACTCAGAATGCAGGGCTTAGGCCCAGAAACCATGTTCTAGATACAAGACGGCCTGTTAAACACTGGCATAGAAATCATATACTCACACCAGAGGTACCTCATAGACTGCAGTGTCTGCCAAAAAGAATAAATTCCTCCTCTCTGCTGATTTTTTCCTGCTACCAATTCAACCCACACTGCTACAAATAGAGAGGCAAAAAAAACATGGGGCAGTAGTAATTTTTTTAACCCAAATGCCAATTCTTACCATATAGAAGTTCTTTGTGATGTATATAATTTGGGTCTGGTTAATTTTGGTGTATGGTAATTTTATTTTTTTAATAACAGTGACTATAAAATTAAAATAAATAAATAAGAACAACACTAGGAAAGAACATCATTGGACCTTATGTTGCTGAATCAGGAGTAGGTAGTAAGTAGCACAGGAGAGGGTGTCCCAGGGAATTCCCTGAACCTAAACATCTGTTTATATAACCCAATAAGAGGTGTTTGGACCAATCACTTCAGCTAACATTAACCACAGTCTTAGGTTCTGGGCCTTGCCTCTTAACATTAGCAGTTCCTGTTTGGTGCGTGCTATAGTATCACATTGTATTCCAGAATTGTAAGTGAACAAATGATCATACATGCTCTGGGCCCAGACCAAGGTGACCAGATGGTGAGATGAAACCAGTGTGCCAACCAATGAAATGACAAGTTATGTAAGAGTTTATTCATGAGGCAGCCAAGCAGTAGGTGAAGGCAGACCCAAGCCTCAGTTCTATCTCAATGATGCTAGTGTATGGATGCTCTTTGACTAAGACATGAGGATAGGTGATCAGAGATAGCTGAGATCAGGTAAAACAATTTAAATCTAGAGGGTTTGGGGGCTTTCTTTTGATTTTAAGAAGAATGACCGCTACCTCCTGGTGAAGGTCAAAAGCAGTCAAAGAAGTCCCTCCAACAGGGTGGTTTCTACCTCCAAGATTTCAACCATGGCCAGAGCTAAGGTAGCCAACAATTCCTAGAGGATTGTGATGGCAAAATGTCTGGTAAAATTATTTCAAACCCCTGACTCTGTACCTTCTAGAGCCCAGGATATCAACTACAGTATTTTGCAGTTGTCTCACTATGTTTCTGGCATGTACTGGGATAAGGATAGTCTTGCTGACCATTGATAATTTTTCTCTGGTCAGACACAGGAACCAAGAGAGTTCTCTAGTGGGTAACTAGAAGTCCCATTCTTCCCATTGCAAATGTCTTCTGTTTTAGAATAAAATGAACAGTAATAGGCATACTTACAACATAAACTAGAAGGACTTTTCATCAATACTAATAGTTATTTTTTAACAGATTTTAACAGTGTTTAATGATTGCCCAAAGGTAGGTCCCTTCATCTGTCTTACTGATATCATTAGAGATCACATAGCTAATTATCCCAGCTTTGAGCTATATGTGAGTCCTAGAGAAAGGACAGGCAATGGTGATTAATTTGGGGCATTCCCTGGTGGAATTCAGCTGTTCCATGGATGCCGGGGAGTTGGGGGTGCATCAGCTCTAAAGAATGAATACTCTTTCACTGCCATCCACTGCTCGAATGCTGGAGAACAATGGTGTTCTTGTTCAGCCCGTAAAACCCTATTTGTGTTTTGGGATTATAGAACAAAGCTATTAACGTTGGTGAATTTAAAAATATGTAGCAGGAATCTGACCATATTATCTTGAGTCCAAGGCACCAACAAATAGAAGTGTGGAAAGCAGTTTCGTGTGAAATCAGGGGTGTGTGTGGAGAAAGAGGAGCAGTTGTGGCAGTGCTAGGAGCCATCACTGAACACTGCAAGCAAGTAGACAGGTGAAGAGCATCCAGTGCAGCTTGTATCCTTAGAGGGCACCTGAGCATGCACTCCTAGAAGGTGTCAGTGGCTCACCCTGTGTTGTGGGTGGAGAATATACATGAATTCTTGGTGGTGAGTGCTGTAATATCCTGTTGTGTTCCAGCATTGTAATTAGGATCACACATCCACTGAGCCCAGAGCAAGGTGGCCAGATGGTGAGATGTGAGTGAACCAGCCTCATTTGGCCTGCCACACAGTTCCAATCAGTGAAATGACAAGTTTGGTAAGAGTTTATTCATGAGGCAGCCAAGCATGAGGAGCCAAGCAAAGGCAGATCCAAGCCTCGTATCTATCTCACTGATGATAGGGTATGGCTGTTTTTGGACTGAGGCATGAAAAAAGATAATCAGAGGTAACCAAGATCAGGCAAGGCAATTTAGATCTAGAGGGTTTGGAGGCTTTCTCTTGATTTCCTAAGGAAGGAGAGCCCTGGTAAAGAGGTAACAGTTCTGAGAACACAGAAAGTTCAAGTACTTTGTAGGCAAATGATGGAAAGAAGTAAATGAGGTTTCTGGATTCAAATCAGATAACCCCAAAGGCCCCAAACCCATTCACTGCCACGTGTAACAGTTTACACCAAACTACAGCTGTGATAGAAAGGATAAAAACGTACTTTGAATATATGAGCCAGGGACTCAAACAAATCTTTTTTGTTGTTGCTATATGGATTTACTTTATTTAAATGTTTATACAATATATTTTGATCATATCTTTCCCCAACTACTCCCAGGTCCTTCCAACCTCCCTCCACTCAACTTCATATTTTAGTTCTCTTTTCCCACAAAGATACAAAACAAAAATAGAAAAAAATTTAAGACAAAAACTTAAAAATACTAAATAAACAAAAAGCACATACATACATATGCACATACATGCGCGCACACGCACACGTGCGTGCACGCGCGTGCACACACACACACCACAAAGTCTGTTGAAAGTGTGTTGGCCAACTACTTCTGCGCATAAGATTTTCCCTGGAATTTGAATGATATATATATATACACATATACATATAACTTATATCAAGTAACTTCCCAGTATGAGACTGTGTGTTCAGGCCCTGTCTGGGTTAAACCTGTGAATATCTTCTGTGTGCTGTCACAGTCTGATGAGTTTCTGTGTGCACTGGCCCTGTAATGTCTGGAAGACCGTATTTTCTTGCAATCATAGGTCAATCAGCTGTGGATCTTAGACTCCTTTAACCTCCTCTTCCATGTAGATCTTTAAACCTTGAGGAGAGGAAGTTGATGAAGACATCCCACTTATAGGTAAGTGATCCAAAGTTTCTTACATTGTACACTTTGTCTAGTTGTGGGTCTCTTTGTTAATTGCCATCTACAAGAAATCACACTTTGATGAAGGCTAAACAGTACACTAATCTATGAGTAAAGCAGTATGTCACTACAAGTTTGATTTTTGTATTTTTTATTTTATTTTTTTAGTTGATTGGTTGGTTTGGTTTTGGATTTGGATTTTCTTTGCTTTGTTTCTTTAGCAGAATAATAATAGGTTTTCTCTTATGTGGTGGTTTGAATATGCTTGGCCCAGGGAGTAGCACTATTAGGAGGTATGGCCTTGTTGAAGTAAGTGTGCCCTTGTTGAAAGAAGTATGTCACTGTAGGGGTGGACTTTGGGAGCTTCCTCCTAGCTGCCTGAGGATGCCAGTTTTCTCCTGGCTGCCTTGGATCAAGATGTAGAGCTCTTAGTTCCTCAGAATCATGTCTACCTGGACACTGCCATTCTTTCTACAATGATGATAACGGACTTAACCTCTGGAAATGTAAGCCAGCCCCAATTAAATGTTTCCCTTATAAAAGTTGCCTTGGTCATGCTGTCTCCACACAGCAATGGAAACCCTAACTAAAGAAGAGCCCTATGACCTTTCTAATCATAGGTTCCTGGTAATGTGAGCAGTATCAGGAATGTTCCAAAACGTGTAGTTGGCCTTAAGACATTTTTTAAATTGGTTGCTCCCATAACATTTGTGCTACTGTTATACCAATTATATTGCAGTTACAGGTCCCAGGATTTGTATCTTGATGAAATTGATGGTTACTTTTCTCCATTAACATTATTCAAAGTACCTTCTAACATCATGAATGCTAGTCAATAGGGAAGAAGCTTCCAGTTGGACAACAACTAGATTTCTCCATGTTTAATGGCATAAGTAAATGCTATCTTCAACAACAGTGACAATTGTAAAGAGTAACTAATAACCTTAGTAATAGCCTACACGACCACTTGGTTCAAATTCAACTAGATGCAACCCATTCCTGGACCTGGTGTGTTTACTTGATGGCATAAAATGTGTAGTTTGGGCATGGTCTCCCCCATGATGGCTCAATTTAAATTCATTTTAAATATGTATATATTTTAGGAAACCTCTATAACAGTAGGTTTTCATGTGGTTTTTCAAAAGCCCTTTACTATTAGTTGTTCTTGCCAACATTTCCTCCTTTACCCTGCCCTCCCATCCCCCTTCACATGCTACCACCCTCTTTTTGTTTCCTGTTTATATTTTTACAACATTAAATGCCATTTTCTTTTCCATGTAAAATCACTTCTTCCCTATAATCTTTTAATAGGTACCTAACTCCCATAATTATTCTAATTATAACATGCATATCTAAAGCTTAAAAGCTACCAACATTGACATAAAAAAGTAAACATGCAATGTTTGTCTTTTGGAGTCTGGGTTATTTCATCCTAAATGGTTGTTTGTAACCCCATTCATTTACCTACAAATTTAATGATAACATTTTTCTTAATTATTGAAGTATAGTATTTGTGTAAATGTGCCACATTTTTATTATCCATTCTTCAACTGATGGACATCTAGGTTGTTTCTAGTTTCTTTCTGTCACAACTACAGTAGCAATAAACACAAATGAGACTCCTTTGTAGAGCTACAACATTAGTGTAGCTGGATCCTTGGTACACTCATTTTCGACTTTGTAAGGAATGTACACTCTGATTCCCAAAGTGTCTAGGCCAGTTTGTACTACCACAAGCAAAGAATAAGTGGGCCCCTTGCCAGCAGGTGCTGTCATCTTTTTAAACTGATCTTGTCCATTCCAGCAGGGGTAAGATGAGTTCTCAAATTTCAATCTTAACTTTGCATTTTCATGATGGCTAAGAATGATAAAGATTTTTATGTCTAAGGCCAGCTTTAACACCACAGAGTTAATGGAGGACAGGCAAGTGTGTCAAGCCATTGCGATCAGTGCAAATAGGAGCCAACAGGGGTCAGGACTAGTAAAAGGGGTTGTTTCAGATACAAACCAACGGCCTGCTGCCATGATGAGAAAAGAAAGAGGGTATAAATCGTACACACACACACACACAGAGCAGGGGGGGGGGATTTAGCAAGGCAAGCTCCCTTATGCCTTTTGTACACCCTAAAACAAAGTTTTTTTTTAACAATATATTCTTTATTGACATTTCAAATGATTTCCCATTTTCTCAATCCCCACTCCCCAAAAGTCCCATTAGCCCTCTTCCCTCCCCCAGTTCTCCCATCTACCCCTTCCCTTTTCCCTGTCCTGGTATTCCCCTATACTGCTGCACTGAGCCTTTTCAGAACCAGAGGCCACTCCTTCCTTCTTCTTGGACATCATTTGATATGTGGATTGTGTCTTGGGGATTCCAAGCTTCTAGGCTAATATCCGCTTATCAGTGAGTGCATACCATGAGTGTTCTTTTGACACTGGGGTACCACACTTAGGATGATGTTCTCCTGCTCCATCCATTTGTCTAAGAATTTCATGAATTCATTGTTTCTAATGGCTGAATAGTACTCCATTGAAGATAGATAGATAGATAGATAGATAGATAGATAGATAGATAGATACCACATTTTTTGTATCCATTCCTCCATTGAGGGACATCTGGATTCTTTCCAGCTTCTGGCTATAATAAATAGGGCTGCTATGAACATAGTGGAGCATGTATCCTTATTACATGTTGGGGAATCCTCTGGGAATATGCCCAGGAGTGGTATAGTAGGGTCCTCCGGAAGTGTCGGTGCCAAGTTTTCTGAGGAACTATCAGACTGATTTCCAGAGTGCTTGTACCAGCTTGCAATCCCACCAGCAATGGAGAAGTGTTCCTCTTTTCTCCATATCCTCGCCAACATCGGCTGTCTCCTGAGTTTTTAATCTGAGTCATTCTGACTGGTGAGGGGTGAAATCTCAGGGTTGTTTTGGCTTGCATTTCCCTAATGACTAGTGATGTTGAGCATTTCTTAAGGTGCTTCTCAGCCATCCAAAGTTCTTCAGGTGAAAATTCTTTGTTTACCACTGTACCCCATTTTTAATAGGGTTATTTGGTTTTCTGGGGTCTAACTTCTTGAGTTCTTTGTATATATTGGATATTAGCATTCTGTCTGATGTAGGGTTGGTGAAGATCTTTGCCTAATTTGTTGGTTGCCATTTTGTCCTTTTGATGGTGTCCTTTGCCTTACAGAAACTTTGTAATTTTATGAGGTCCCATTTGTCAATTCTTGATCTTAGAGCATAAGCTATTGGTGTTCTGTTCAGAAACTTTCACCCTGTGCCCATGTTCTCAAAGGTCTTCCCCAGTTTCTTTTCCATTAGTTTCAGTTTGTCTGGCTCTATGTGGGAGGTCCTTGATCCACTTGGAGTTGAGCTTAGTACAAGGAGATAAGAATGGATCAATTCACATTCTTCTGCATGCTGACCTCCAATTGAACCAGCACCATTTGTTGAAAAAGCTATCTTTTTTCCACTGATGTTTTCAGCTCCTTTGTCAGAGATCAAGGGACCATAGGTGTATGGGTTCATTTCTGGGTCTTCAATCATATTCCATTGATCCACCTGCCTGTCACTGTACCAATACCATGAAGTTTTTAACACAATTGCTCCGTAGTATTGTTTGAGGCCCAGGATACTGATTCCCTCAGAAGTTCTTTTACTAAACTTGAAGCAATCCCACTAAAATCAGGGATCAGACAAAGTTGCCCCCTCTCTCCATATCTTTTCAATATAGTACTTGAGGTACTAGCTAGAGCAACTAGACAACATAAGGAGGTCAAAGGGAAACAAATAGGAAAGGAAGAAGTCAAACTATCACTATTTGAAGATGATAGTATACTTAAGTGACCCAAAACACACCAGAGAACTTCTACAGCTGATAAACAACTTCTGCAAAGTGGCTGGTTATATAATCAACTCAAACAAATCAGTAGCCTTCCTATACTCAAAGCATAAGCAGGCTGAGAAATTAGGGAAATGGCACTCTTCACAATAGCCACAAACAATATAAAGTATCTTGGTGTGACTCTAACCAAACAAGTGAAATATCTGTATGACAAGAACTTCAGGTCTCTGAAGAAGGAAATTAAAGAAGACCTCAGAAAATGGAAAAGCTTCCATGCTCATGGATTGGCAGGATTAATATCGTTAAAATGGCCATCTTTCCAAAAGCAATATACAGATTCAATGCAATCCCCATCAAAATCCCAACTCAGTTCTTCATAGAGTTAGAAAGAGCAATTCTCAAATTCATCTGGAATAACAAAAAAACCAAGATAGCTAAAACTATTCTCAACAGTAAAAGTTTTCTATGTAAGAAGAAAATTACCTCATAATAATAAGTTACAAATTTTCTAATAACAATCACCACAAAAGCACATTATTCAATAAACAAATTAAAGTCATTATACAAAAGGGAAATTACAATAGGATTATTGATTACATATTCTTCTTTTGAAACTTATACCTAGCTATACATTTCTCATCTAACTTTGTCTCCACAAGTTCACTGTAACCCCAAAGCAATAATTCTTCTGTCATAGATTTACAAAGTTTAAGCAAGCTAAGTCTATAGTAGCAACTTCTTGAAGACAATCTGTGTTTACTAAGGAACAGGTCATCTGCCTTACAACTTATTTTTGAAATCTTACTAAGCTAAATTGGCTAATAATATGTTTTCTGTTCTTAAATTCACAATGAAATTAATTACTGTTTGTTTGTGATCTTCCATTATATGGTGTACATCAAAAACTGTTACCATATCCCTAGATCACAAGATCTAACCTAAAATATATATTTTCTTTGATTATTGACTTATCCCAAGCCTATTATTCATACTACTACAATTACATGCTTATAACACATAAAAGCTCACTGTATTACTTTACTCACCTATGAAATTCCTGCTATTCTATGAAAAAGAGGCACATTCAATTCTTGATCCTAACTTTAAACTTTCTTTAAACTACCCAACTTCGCAAAATTATTTAAATCAAACTAACTTCTTACAACTACTTAAATCAAATTAAGAATTTCATGAAATCATTAATTCATCTAAATAGCATTATCTCATGGAAGGTCATCTTCATGTTGATCTGCAGAAAACTTGCCCAACAGAGTGATCTATCATCTAGGAAATAATCACACCAGGCTATTGGCGGTGAGGATCTCCTGATGCCCAATCACACTATGCCAGGTATATGAGGAATATAGCAATGACAAGCATGAGAAGGCAAATCAGTAGTAAGAAGTGATCCTAGGATGAAGCCCCTGCAGTCATGCCTGTCCAGGGTAAACCCATTGTAGCCAAGCAAAATGGTAGCCCTTCTCCAGAAAACTCACTTGCCCACTGAAACTCTACCTGCATGGAATCTACCATTTTAAAATGATTCTAATCCATTCATGTCCTATCTTTTGGAAGTTTCTGTTCAGTTCTATATCCTACATTTTTGGTTGTGTTACTATTTTCTGAATTCAATACTTTGAGTTCTTTGTATGTTGGATACTAATACTCAGTTAAATGAATAGTTTGCAAAGATATTTTCCCATTCTATAAACTGAAGCTTCACTCAAATGTTTGTTTCTTTTGGTACACAGAAGCTTTTGAGCAATGGAAGGCGCCATTTATAAATTGTTCCTCTTAATGCCTATGCTATTAGAATCCTACTCAGAAAGTTCTTTTCTACACCAATGAGTTCAAGCCTATTGCTTACTCTCTCTTCTATCAGTATTGATGTTATCTGGTTGAGGACCTTGATCTATTTGTAGTTGAGTTTGGTGCAGAATGACATAGATCTATTTGCATCTTTCTACATGCAGCCATCTAGGTTGACCACCACATTTGTTGAAGATGCTGTCTTTTCTCCAATGTGTATCTTTTTGGCTTTTTTAATCAAAATTGAGTACTCATGACTGTGTGGAATTATGTGTGGGTTTTCAATTCTATCCAGGAATCAATGTGCATTTTATGCATATACCATGTTGCTTTTATTACTATAGCTCTTTAGTACAATTTGAAATCAGGGATGGTGTTACTGACAGTAGTTCTTTTGTCATTCAGAATTGTTATAGCTGTCCTGAGGTTTTGAGTTTTCCATATGAAGTTGATTTTTTTCAATTACTGGGAAGAATGTGTAAGAATGTTTATGCGGATTACATTGAGTCAGTAGATTGCTCTTAGTGGGATGACCACTTTCCCAATATTAATCCTACCAATCCATGAGCATGGAAGGTTTTTTCATCTTCTGATGTCTTCTTCAAATTCTTTCTACAATGTTATAAAGTTTTAATCATAAAAGTCTTCCGTTTTCTAGGAATAAGTTACACCAAACATATTTTTGAAGTTATCATTAAAGGTACTGCTTATATAATTTATTAATATATTTTTGTTTGTATATAGAAACTCTGCTGATTTTTGTAGGTTAGTTTGTATCTGCATATGCTACTAGAAGTTTTAGCTGTAGAACTTTCTAATAGAGTCTTTAAGGTTTTGTGTGTGTGTGTGTGTGTGTGTGTGTGTGTGTGTGTGTGTGTCTGTGATCTACAAACAAAGATATTTTGACTTCTACCTTTCCTAATTGTATCCCCCTTGATATCTTTAAGTTTGGCTGGTTGTCAGAGCTAAGATTTCAAGTATTATATTGAATATATATGGAGAGCACTGGTACTCCTTCCTTGTTCCTGATTTCAGTGGAAATGCTTTGAGTTTCTCTCAGCTTAAGCTGGTGTTCCTTGTAGACTTGCTGTAAATTCCCTTCATTGTGTTGAGGTATGTCCCTGTTATCTCTGTTCTCTCTAGGACTTTTATCATGAACAAATGTTGAATTTTGGCAAAGGCTCTTTCTACATCCAATTAGATGATCATATAGTTTTTTTGTCTTTTAATCAGTATGTGTGTGGTGGGTTATATTAATTGGTTTATTGTGTTGAACCAAACCTACATCTCTGGTATGGGATTAACTTGATCATGATAGATAATCATTTTTATGTTTTTTTGGATTTTTATAAGTATTTTCCATTAATTAATTCAGTTTACATCCCAAATGCAGCCCCTTTCTCCAAGGCCCCCTCATACAGCACCATCCCCCCTCCCCTTTCCCTTCTTCTCTGAGGAGGAGACTTACCCTGGGTACCAACCCACGCTGGCACATCAAGTAACTGCAGGTCTAACCACATCTTCTCCAACTGAAGTCAGACAGGGCAGCATAGGTAGGGGAACAGGGTCTACAGGCAGGCAACAGAGTCAAGGAAAGCCCCGACTCCAGTTGCTGGGAAAACACATGAGAACCAAACTGTACATCTACTACATATGTGCAGGGGTAGGTGCACAGGTCTAACTCATGCTTGCTTTTTGGTTGGTGGTTGAGTCTCTGGGAACCCCCAAAGGTCCGTGTTAGTTGATTCTGTTAGTTTTCTTGTGGAATCCCTATCCCCTCCAGGTACCAATCCTTTTCCTAGTTCTTCCATAAGGTTCCATGAGCTTCGTCTAATGTTTGGCTGTGGTACTCTACACATGTTTCTATCAGCTGCTGAGTGAAGCTTTCAGAGGAAAGTTATGCTTGGCTTCTGTCTGCAAGCATAACAGAGTATCATCAATAAGTCAGGGATTGGTTCTTCCCCACAGGATGGGTCTCAAGGTGTGTCAGTAATTGGCTGGACATCCCCTCAGTCTCTGCTCCATCTTTGTTCTTGCACTTCTTGTAAGCAGGACAAATTTTGGGTTGAAAATCTTATGTGTGGGTTGGTGCCCATATCCCTCCACTGGAAGTCCTACCTGGCTACAGGAGGTGGCCACTTCAGGTTTCATATCTTCCACTGCTTGGAGTTTCAGCTAGAGACATCCTCATAGAGTCCCCAGGTCTCTGGCACTTCCTAGGGATATTCCCCTTCCCATCTATTTTGCTGATTTCTATTCATTTTCCTGGCCCTACCTTCCTGGATCTTCCTACACTTGATTCCTCCTCCCTCTGTTCCCCGCCTCACTCACTCTTCCACACAGTTCCCTCCTTTCATCCACCGCCAATAATTATTTTATTTCCCCTTCTGTGTAAGATTCAAACATCCCTACTTGGACCCTTCTTGTTAGTTAGATTATTTGGGTCTTTGGGTTCATAGATATATGGAATTAACATCCACTTATAAATGAGTATATACCACAAATGCCCTTTCGGCATTTGGCATCTCACTCGGGATTATATTGTCTAGTTCCATCCATTTGTCTCTAAATTTCATGATGGCCTTATTTTTTTTAGTAGCTGAGTAATATTCCATTGTGTAAATGTACCACATATCTTTTTCCATTCTTTATTTGAGGGACACCTGGGTTGTGTACAGTTTCTAGATATTATGACTAAAGCTGCGCTGAACATAGTTGAGCAAATGTCCTTGTAGGATTGTAGAGCATCTTTTAGGTATATGTCCAGGAGTGGTATAGCTGGATTTTTGAGGTAGAACTATTTCTAATTTTCAGATAAACCACAAAATCGATTTCCAGAATGCTTGTACAAGTTTGGACTCCCACCAGCAACAGAGGAGTATTCCCCTGGCTCCGTATCCTCCCCAGCACATTCTATCTCTTGAGTTATTGATATTAGTAATTCTAATGTGTACAAGGTAGAATCTCAGAGTAGTTTTGATTTTCAATTCCCTGAAATGTTTGTTGAACATTTCTTTAAGTGTTTCTGGTTCATTAGAGGTTCCTCTGTTGAGAATTCTCTGTTTAGCTCTGTGCTCCATATTTTAATTTGGGTTATTTGGTTTGTTTGTGTCAAACATCTTAAGTTCTTTACATATTTTTGATAGTAGTTCTCTGTCAGGTGTAGGATTGGTGAAGATATTTTCCCATTCTGTATGCTGCCTTTGTGTCCTATTGATGGTGTCTTCTGCCTTACAGAAACTTTTCAGTTTCATGAGGCTCCATTTATTCACTG
Source organism: Apodemus sylvaticus (assembly GCF_947179515.1). Taxonomy (NCBI): domain Eukaryota; kingdom Metazoa; phylum Chordata; class Mammalia; order Rodentia; family Muridae; genus Apodemus; species Apodemus sylvaticus. The sequence continues at coordinate 107,609,312 of NC_067478.1, forward strand.
TTGACTTAGTATCTGAGCTATTGGTGCTCTGATCAGGAAGTTGTCTTCAGTATCAATGTGTTCAAAGCTATTCCTCACTTTCTCTTCTATTAGATTTAGTTTATTCAGTTTTATGCTCATTTCTTTGATCCACTTGGACTTGAGTTTTTGCATTCTTCTACGTGCAGACATCCAGGTAGACCAATACCACTTGTTGAAGATGATTTCTTTTCTCCACTGTATGGCTCTTCCTTTGTTGTCAAAATTCAAGTGTGCAAATATATGTGAGTTTCTTTCTTGATCTTTGATTTGATTCTGTTGATAAGCCTATCTGTTTATATACCAATACAATGCAGTTTTTATTACTATTGTTCTGTGGTATAACTTGAAATCAGGAAGTCTGTACCTCCAGAAGTTCTTTTATCATACAGGATTTTTTAGCTATCCTGAGTTTTTTTTCTCATATGAAATTGAGAATTGTTCTTTCAAAGTATGTGAAGAATTGTGTTGGAATTTTGGTTGGAATTGCATTGAACCTATAGATTGCTTTTTGTAAAGTGGCCATTTTTACTATATTAATCCAACTGATACATGAGCATGGAAGGTCATTCCATCTTCTGATACCTTCTTCAAATTCTTTCTTCAGAGATTTGAAGTTCTTCACATTCATATCTTACATTTGCTTGGTTAGAGTTACACCAAGATATTTTATATTATTTGCAGATATGGTGAAGGTGGTTGTTTCCCTGACTTCTTGCTCAGTCATTTAATTGTTTGTATAAAGGAGGGCCACTGATTTTTTTAAATTAATTTTGTATTCAGCCACTATGACCAAAATGTTTATCAGTGTAGGAGTTCTCTTGGGGGAATTTTGGGGTCATTTGTGTATATCATCATATCATCTGCAAATAGTAATACTTTTATTTCTTCTTTTCTGATTCATATGCCCTTGATCTCCTTTTGTTGTCTTATTGCTCTAGGTAGAACTTCAAGTACAATATTGAAATGATAGGGGAAAAGTGGACAGCCTTGTTTTGTGTGTGATTTTAATAGAATTGCTTTAAGTTTCTCTGCATTTAATGTGGTGTTAGCTATTAGCTTGCTGCATATTGCCATTATTATGTTTAAGAATGTGCCTTATACCCCTTATCTCTCCAAGACTTCTAACATGGGTGGGATGTTTTAGTGAGGGTTTTACTACTGTGAACAGACACCATGACCAAGGCAACTCTTATAAAGACAACATTTTATTAGAGCTGGATTACAAGTTCAAAGACTCAGTCCATAATAATCAAGGCAGAAGCATGGCGGCATCCAGGCAGGCATGATATAGACAGAACCAATAGTTCTACATCTTCTTCTGAAGGCTTCTAGTGGAAGCCTGACTTCCAGGCAGCTAGGATATGGCTCTTAATATCCGAATGCTCATGGTGACACACCTAGTCCACCAAGTCTATACTTCCTAATAGTGCCACTCCATAGGCCAAGCATATACATACATTCCACTCCCTGGCCTTCATAGGTTTGTTCAAACGCATGAGTCTATGGGGGCCATATCTAGCCAGAGCATAAAAGGTACATTTAGTCCAACTTCCAAAGTCCCCATAGTATATAGCAGTATCAACAATGTTAAAAGTCCAAAGTTTAAAGTCTCTTTTGAGATCCATCTAATTAATTAACTGTAATCCCTACATCAAAACAGGAAACCAGCTGGGCAAACTCCAAACTCCGCATCTCCATGTCTGATGTCAAAGCAATTTTCAGATCTCCAACTCTTTTTTTCATCTCTGTTGACTGTAACAAACTTCTTTCCCTGGCCTTGTTCCACTTCTTGCTAGTAACATCCTCAGGAGATATCTATGGCTCTGGCATCTTGACCCTCTTAGGGCCTCCAAGGCAACTTCAATGTTACAGCTTCTTGTTTCAATGCCTGGGATCCACACATGATCTTCTAGCCACCTCCAAAGGTGGCATCACTTTACCAGCTCTACCTTCTGTTGCACACTCTAAGCTCAGGTTGATCCATTCCATTGCCACTGTTGTTCTTAGTGATCATCCATGGTACTGGCATTTCCAATACCCTGGAGTCTTCAACTGAAACTTGGCTTCACCAATAGCCTCTCATAGGCTCACTTCATGGTGCCAGGCCTCAAATATTTTGCATGACCCCTTCAGTATTAAGCTGTCAATCCAACTGATGCTGAACCTTCACCAGTGGCCTCTCACAGAGCCTGGCCTCAGCTGTTCTTCATGTTCCCTTCATGTCTTCAAAACCAGTACCACCTGGGTGACTCTTACACATTACCAAGTCCAGCCACAGCCCAAGGTACAACCTTGGCTATCTGTAGAACATGGCTTCTTTGTTCTCAGAAAACACTCCCCAGAAGATTTCACCAAATGCTGGTCTCTTCTTAATCACTACTAATTTTTTTAGCTCCAGTTAACCATCATGAATTACCCAATATTCCCTTCTGTTTTATATTCTAAAGCCAGAGCCACATGGACAAAGCTGCCACAATCTGCTGCTTGCTGGAGCTGGAACATGGCCCCCCTTATTCTATTACCAGATTTCTATTTTCCAACTCCCTCACTGCCTAAACTTAGCTATCTTGGACCTTCCTCTGTAGATTGACCTTGAATTTAGAGATCTGTATGGCTCTGTCTCCTGAATGTTGAGATTAAAGGCATGTACCACCATGCCTGGATTTAAGCTTTTCTTCAGGAATTACTTGGGTGGCTGCAGTGGCGGCGGCGGCAGCAGTGGCTGGTCCAGCTGAAGGGCCATCAGCAGTGGAACCAAGGTGACACAGGGTCCAGGCAGACCCTGCGCCCATGACCACTGACCTTCGCTGGCCAGCCTGGCTGCAAGCAGCGGTGGATTTATGGTGCCTTTCACCTCACAGAAGCCACTTCAGAACTCTGCCTCCCGCCAGTCACGAGAGACTCGCCTCCATCTTGGATCTCGGACTCCAGAGAGATCAGACAGACCGAGGCCAACATTGCAGGGGTCTAAGCCCGACAGGCATTGGCCTGTACCCAGGCCCTGGGCTATTCGGGGGGGGGGGGGCATCGGGGTGCCAACCCGGCCAGGAGGTTTTTTTTGTTCAGCCGCTGCGCGTGCGCTGCCATTTTGCCTACAGGACACCAGAGAGCTCTAGCAGGCAAAGCCAGCTAACAGGCATAGCCTGAGGCTAACATAGCGGGAGTCTAGGCCCCAACAGGCCCTGGACTGACCCCAAGAACTGGGCTGCTCTGTGGGCCATCTGTGTGTCAACCCGCCCAGGATATTGTTAGCCCAGCAGACTCTCCCAGCACTTTCAGGGAGCGCTCGCATACCTGTCATCCTGGCCACCTGACAGACCCAATAAACAGTCATAGCCCAAGGGAAACTTTGCTCAGACCTTGGCCTCCCAGGCTTTTGCCTACACTCAGGGCCTCAGCAGCTAGGCTAGCCTTGTGTGCACCAACCCATTTGGGAGATCTGCTGCCCAGCAGAGTGATCAGCACACAGAAAAGGTTCCCTCAGCATACACCCTCAGCACTCCCTGAAGGAGCAAACAGGCACCATCTGGCTCACAGACACAATCTGGGGCAAAGCACACTAGGGCTGCAAGGGAACCCAAGAGGAGGACAGCACATCAGCAATCTGCTACAGGGGAAACCCAGCCATCCAGTGTTGCAGAAATAGCCCCAGAGCCTCAGAAGGTTCAAACACCAGCCAGAGACAAGAACAACTAACTCCAGAGAACAAGATGGCAAAGGGCAAACGCAGGAACACTACTAACAGAAATCTAGGCAATATGGCAGCATCTGAACCAAACTCTCCAACATCAGCAAGTCCTAGTTATGCCAACACACCAGAGAAACAAGATTTGGATTTAAAAATCACTGGTCATGATGCTGCTAGAAAAACACAAAAAGGACATAAATGAATCTCTAAAAGAAATACAGGGGAATATGAATAAGCTAGAAACCCATATAATGGAAACACAAAAATCACTTAAAGAAATGCAGGAGAATAAGGCTCAAGAGACAGAAGCCAATAAAGAAGAAACGCAAAAAAAAAAAAAAAAAAAAAAAAAAAAAAAAAAAAAAATACCTTAGTAAAACCATCCTGGATCTAAAAACAGAAGTAGAAACAACTAAGAAATCACAAAGGGAGACAACTTTGGAGATAGAAAACCTTGAGAAGAAATCAGGGGCCATAGATGCAAATATCAACAACAGAATACAAGAGATGAAAGAAAGAATCTCAGATGCTGAAGATACCATAGAAACCATTGACTCAACTGTCAAAGAAAATGCAAAATGCAAACAGCTTGTATCACAGAACATCCAGGAAATCCAGGATACAATGAGAAGACCAAACCTAAGGATTATAGGTATAGGTGAGAGTGAAGATTTACAACTGAAAGGGCCAGCAAATATCTTCAACAAAATTATGGAAGAAAACTTTCCCAACTTAAAGAGAGAGATGCCTATAAATATACAAGAAGCCTACAGAACTCCAAACAGACTGGACCTGAGCAGAAATACCTCTCGCCACATAATAATTAAAACCCCAAATGCACTAAACAAAGAAAGAATATTAAAGGCAGTAAGAGAAAAAGGCCAAGTAACATATAAAGGAAGACCTATCAGAATCACACCAGACGTCTCACCAGAGACCATGAAAGCTGGAAGATTCTGGGAAGATCTCATGCAGACTCTAAGAGAACACAAATGTCAGCCAAGACTACTATACCCAGCAAAACTCTCAATCACAATAGATGGAGAAACCAAGACATTCCATGACAAAACCAAATTTACACAATATCTTTCCACAAACCCAGCACTGCAAAGAATAATAGGAGGAAAACTCCAATACGAGGAGGGAAACTACACCCTGGAAAAAGCAAGATAGTAACCTTCCTTCATCAAACCCAAAAGAAGATAACCACTCAAATATAAAAATAACATCAAAAATGACAGGAAGTAATAATCACTATTCCTTAATATCTCTTAACATCAATGGACTCAATTCCCCAATAAAAAGACATAGACTAACAGAATGGATAAGGAAACAGGACCCTACATTTTGCTGCATACAGGAAACACACCTAAATGTCAAAGACAAAAACTACCTTAGAGTAAAAGGCTGGAAGACAATTTTACAAACCAATGGTCTCAGGAAATGAGCTGGAGTAGCCATTCTAATATTAGATAAAATTGACTTTCAACCTAAATTCATCAAAAGAGACACTGAGAGACACTTCTTGCTGGTCAAAGGAAAAATCCACCAAGAAGAACAATTCTGAACATCTATGCGCCAAATGCAAGGGCAATCTCATTCATAAAAGAAACTTTACTAAAGCTCAAAGCACACATTTCACCTAACACAATAATTGTGGGGGACTTCAACACTCCACTCTCCTCAATGGACCGATCAAGAAAACAGAAACTAAACAGGGACACAGTAAAATTAATTATAACTTTGGACCAATTGGATTTAACTGATATTTATAGAACATTTCACCCTAAAGCAAAAGAATTTACCTTTTTCTCAGCACCTCATGGTACCTTCTCCAAAATCCACCATATAATTGGTCACAAGACAGACCTCAACAAATACAAGAAGATCGAACTAATCCCATGCCTCCTATCAGATCACTATGGTGTAAGAGTGGTTTTCAATAGCAACAAAAACAACAGAAAGCCCACATACATATGGAGGCTGAACAATACTCTACTCAATGACACCTTGGCCAAAGAAGAAATAAAGAAAAAAATCAGAGACTTTTTAGAATTTAATGAAAATGAAGGCACAACATTCCCAAATCTTTGGGACACAATTAAAGCAGTGCTAAGAGGAAAACTCATAGCCCTGAGTGCCTCCAAAAAGAAAATGGAGAGAGCATACACTAGCAGCTTAATGACACACCTGAAAGCCCTGGAACAAAAAGAAGCCAATTCCCCCAGGAGGAATAGAAGACAGGAAATCATCAAACTCAGGGGTGAAATCAATCAAGTAGAAACCAAGAGAACCATACAAAGAATCAATGAGTCCAGGAGCTGGTTCTTTGAGAAAATCAACAAGATAGATAAACCCTCAGCCAGACTGACCAAAGGGCACAGAGAAAGTATCCAAATTAACAAAATTAGAAATGAAAAGGGGGATATAACAACAGAAACTGAGGAAATCCAAAAAATCATCAGATCCTACTACAGAAGCCTATACTCAACACAACTGGAGAATCTGGAGGAAATGGACAATTTCCTTGACAGATACCAAATACCAAAATTAAATCAGGACCAAATAGATCATCTAACAGTTCCATAACCCCTAAAGTAATAGAAAGGGTCATAGAAAGTCTTCCAATCAAAAAAAAAAAAAAAAAAAAAAAAAAAAAAAAAAAAAAAAAAAAAACCAGGACCAGATGGTTTCAGTGCAGAATTCTATCAGACCTTTAAAGACCTAACATCAATACTCTTCACTATTCCACAAAATAGAAACAGAAGGAACACTACCCAATTCCTTCTACGGAGCAACAATTACGCTGATACCAAAACCACACAAAGATCCAACAAATAAAGAAAACTTCAGACCAATCTCCCTTATGAACATCGATGTAAAAATACTCAATAAAATTCTTGCCAACCGAATCCAAGAACACATCAAAATGATCATCCACCATGATCAAGTAGGGTTTATCCCAGGGATGCAGGGTTGTTTCAATATACAGAAATCCATCAATGCAATCCACTACATAAACAAACTCAAAGAAAAAAACCACATGGTCGTTTCATTGGATCCTGAAAAAGCATTTGAAAAAAATCAGCATCCTTTCATGCTTAAAGTCTTGGAAAGAACAGGAATTCAAGGCCCATACCTAAACATAGTAAAAGCAATATACAGCAAACCGGTAGCCAGCATCAAACTAAATGGAGAGAAACTTGAAGCAATCCCACTAAAATCAGGGACTAGACAGGGCTGCCCCATTTCTCCTTATCTTTTCACTATTGTACTTGAGGTACTAGCTCGGGCAATTCAACAACATAAGGAGGTCAAAGGGATACAAATTGGAAAGGAAGAAGTCAAACTATCATTATTTGCAGATGATATGATAGTCTACCTAAGTGACCCAAATAAACTCCACTAGAAAACTCCTACAGCTGATAAACAACTTCAGCAAAGTGGCAGGTTATAAAATCAACTCAAGCAAATCAGTAGCCTTCCTATACTCAAAGGATAAGCAGGCTGAGAAAGAAATTAGGGAAATGACACCCTTCACAATAGCCACAAACAGTACAAAGTACATTGGGGTGACTCTTACCAAACATGTGAAAGATCTGTATGACAAGAACTTCAATACTATGAAGAAGGAAATGGAAGAAGACCTCAAAAAATGGAAAAACCTCCCATGCTCATGGATCGGCAGGATTGATATAGTTAAAATGGCCATTTTGCCAAAAGCAATATACAGATTCAACCCATCAAAATCCCAACTCAATTCTTCACAGAGTTAGAAAGAGCAATCCTCAAATTCATCTGGAATAACAAAAAACCCAGGATAGCTAAAACTATTCTCAACAATAAAAGAAATTCTGGGGGTATCAGTATCCCTGACCTCAAGCAATACTACAGAGCAATGGTGTTAAAAACTGGATGGTATCGGTACAGTGACAGGCAGGCAGATCAATGGAACAGGATTGAAGATCCAGAAATGTACCCACACACCTATGGCCACTTGATCCTCGACAAAGGGGCTGAAAATATCCAATGGAAAAAAGATAGCCTTTTCAACAAATGGTGCTGGTTCAACTGGAGGTCAGCATGCAGAAGAATGCGAATTGATCCATCCTTGTCTCCTTGTACTAAGCTCAAATCCAAATGGATCAAGGCAAAGGACACCATCAAAAGGGCAATTCGGCAACCAACAAATTGGGAAAAGATCTTCACCAATCCTACATCAGATAGAGGGCTAATATCCAATATATATAAAGAACTCAAGAAGTTAGACTCCAGAAAACCAAATAACCCTATTAAAAAATGGAGTACAGAGTTAAACAAAGAATTTTCACCTGAAGAACTTCGGATGGCAGAGAAGCATCTTAAAAAATGCTCAACTTCATTAGTCATTAAGGAAATGCAAATCAAAACAACCCTGAAATTTCACCTTATACCAGTCAGAATGGCTAAGATTAAAAATTCAGGAGTCAGCAGATGTTGGCGAGGATGTGGAGAAAGAGGAATACTCCTCCAATGCTGGTGGTGTTGCAAATTGGTACAACCACTCTGGAAATCATTCTGGTGGTTCCTCAGAAAACTGGGCAGCTCACTTCCAGAAGATCCTGCTAAACCACTCCTGGGCATATACCCAGAAGATTCCCCAGCATTTAATAAGGATATTTGTTCCACTATGTTCATAGCAGCCCTATTTATAATTGCCAGAATCTGGAAAGAACCCAGGTATCCCTCAACAGAAGAGTGGATGCAAAAAATGTGGTATATATACACAATGGAGTACTATTCAGCCATTAGAAACAATGAATTCATGAAATTCTTAGGCAATGGATGGAGCTGGAGAACATCATACTAAGTGAGGTAACCTAGACTCAAAAGATGAATCATGGTATGTGCTCACTAATAAGTGGATATTAACCTAGAAAACTGGAATACCCAAAACACAATCCACACATCAAATGAGGTACAAGAAGAACGGAGGAGTGGCCCCTTGTTCTGGAAAGACTCAGTGAAGCAGTATAGGGCAAAACCAGAACAGGGAAGTGGGAAGGGTTGGGTGGGAAAACAGGGGGAGGGAAGAGGGCTGATGGAACTTTTGGGGAGTGGGGGTCTAGAAAGGGGAAATCGTTTGAAACGTAAATAAATAATTTATCAAAGAAAAGAAAAAAAAAGTACAAGGTGTTTCTTACAGAAAAAAAACAAAAAAAAAACAAAAAAAAAACCTTTTCTTCACCTGGAACTTGCTCCATCACTGGGTGGCCATGAACTCAGAGATCTACTTACCTCAGTCTCCTGGAATTCAAGGTGTGCACCACCATGCCTGGACCTATGTTTTTCATGGACACAATTTCTCAAGAGCCAAATCAAAATCCTGTGTCATCCAGCCTTATGATCTGGCTCATAGGTGTGCCCTCCATTTCTGGATTGTAGTTCAGTTCAGATTAAAAGTCCAAACTATTCTTTGTTTAACTGCAAACACAAACAGTAAGCTTAGCTGGGTGGGATCTTGCTCTAAAATCACTACCCCCTTAATCTCTTTACCTCCTTGAACAGAGGATTTAGCTGTTTTATTTCCTGGTGCCCCATTATTATTACTTGAACCATACATTTTGTATTTCTCCTTTCTAAGATAGATATGCTTGTTCAAAATGCTCTTCATGAGACTTAACCAGAGAACCAAGACTCTGTTACACTTTTTTAAGAGTTCCTTTGTCAATTCCCTTAATATAAATCTATTTAACATTGCCTCAAGTAGACTCTTCAGACTGCAAAAAGCAGCTTTATTCTTCACAAAAACAAAACAAAACAAAACATAAAAACAGTCTCTAAGCCACATTCTTCTCCACTGAAACCTCTTGGACCAGATCTGCAAAGTTCAAATCACTCTCGGCAACAGTCCTCCATATTCATACTAGGATAGCCTATTAAGCCACATTTAAAGCATTCCAATGCTTTCTAAATCCAAAGTCTCAAAATCCACATTTTTCCAAACAAAAGCATTGTCAGGCATATCATAGCAATACCCCATCCCCTGGTACAAACTTCAGTTTTACTGCTGTGAAAAGACATCATGACCAAGGCAACTCTTATAAGGACAACATTTAATTGGAACTGGATTATAAGTTGAGAGGTTAAGTCCATAATCAAGGCAGGAGCATGGCAGCATTCAGGCAGGCATGGTATAGGCAGAATTGAGAGTTCTACATCTTTATCTGAAGGCGATTAGTGACTTCCCAGCAGCTAGGATGAGGGTCTTAAGCCCATGCCCACAGTATCACACCTACTCCAACAAGGCTACATCTCCTAATAGTGCCACTTTCTATGCCAAGCATATACAAACCATCACAGGGGATGCTGGATTTTGTCAAAGGCTTTTTCAACATCTAATGAGATGATCATGTGATTTTTTTTTCTTTCAGTTTGTTTATATGGTGGATTACATTGATAAATTTTCATATATTGAGCCACCTCTACATCCCTGGGATAAAGCCTACTTGATCTTGGTGGATGATGTCTTTGATGTGTTCTTAGATACAGTTTGCAAGTATTTTATTGAGTATTTTTACATTAATGTTCATAAGGAAAATTGGTCTGAAATTCTCTTTCCTTGTTGAGTCTTTATGCAGCTTAGGTATCAGGGTGCCTGTGGCCTCATAAAATGAATTTGGCAATGTTTCTTCTGTTTCTATTTTGTGGGAAATTTTGAGGACTATTGAGATTAGCTCTTCTTTGAATGTCTGGTAGAATTCTATACTAAAGCCAGCAGCCCTTTGGGAGTCTTTTAATGACTGCTTTTATTTCCTTAGGGGTTATAAGTCTATTTAGATTGTTTACCTGATGTGTTTTATCTTTTGTACATGGTCTCTGTTTAGACCACATCATTTATTTTATTTAGATTTTTCAATTTTGTGGGGTACAGTCTTTTGAAATAAGACCTTATGATTCTTTGGACTTTCTCGGTGTTTGTTGTTATGTGCACCTTTTCATTTATGATATTAATTCTGATACTGTCTCCCTGCCTTTTAGTTAGTTTGGCTAAGATTTTATCTATCTTGATTTTCCTCAAAAACCAGCCCTTGGTTTCATTATTTATATTTTTTCTTTGTTTCTTATTTATTTATTTCGATCCCGAGTTTGATGATTTTCTGATGTGTATTTCTCTCAGATGTTTTTATCTTCTTTTTGTTCTAGACCTTTCAAGTTTACTGCTAGGTTGCTAGTATGAGATCTCTCCAATCTCTTTATGATAACCGTTAATGCTATGAACTTTCTTAGCACTGTTTTCATTGTACTCCATAAGTTTAGGAATGCTGTGTCTTCATTCTCATTGAATAATTTCATTGTAAATGGTTTATATATGTTCATAGGAATATTGCTCATAATTTTAATTTTTGATTGGGTATTTTATATTTTTGGTATCAGGATAATAGTTGTCTCATAAAAAAGTAGGCAGTATTCCTTCATTTTCTGTTTAGCAGTATAATTTGAAACATATTAGTGTTGGTTCATCTTTGAATACATGGGAGAATTCTGTGCTTAATGAATCTGACCCTGATATTTTATTTGGTGGTGGTATTATGAAAATATGTTAATCACTGATTCTATTCCACTAGAACTTTGGTGTTTTTTTAGATTATTTATTTTATTTCATCTCTATTTAGCTTTAGTAGGTTATATATACCATGAGATCCATCCCATTTCTTTAAGAATTTACAGTTTGCTTTAAATTTTGAAAGCATATCCTCATGATTCCCTAAATTTTCTTGGCATCTGTTATAATGGCTTCCTTTGGATCTATAATTTTATTAACTTAGATTCTCTCTTGATGTGTGCATTTTGATTAATTTGACTAAAGGTTTGCCAATCTCATTGATTTCCCCAAAGAACCAACTTTTCATCTCATTGATTCTCTTTATTATTAGTTTTTTAATTCTATTTTATTGATTTTTAGCCTAGAGCTTATTTTTACTATCTACTCTTTTAAAATATTATCTCTTGTTGGTTTTCTAATGTGTCATTAAGTCTTATTATATCTTTCCAGTCTCTTATCTAGGCACTTAGTGTTATAAACTTGCTTCTTAGAACTGCCTTTGTTACATCTCACCAATCTGAGTATTCTATGCTGTCACTTTAATTCAGTTCTAAAATGGTTTTATTTGTTTGGTTGTTTGGTTTTTTGGGGGGTTTTGTTTGTTTGTTTGTTTGTTTGTTTGTTTTTGGTTGAAAAGGCTATCTTTTTTCCACTAGATGTTTTTGGCTCCTTTGTTGAAGATCAAGTGACCATAGGTGCGTGGATTCATTTCTGGATCTTCAATTCTATTCCATTGGTCCACTTGTCTGTCACTGTGCCAATACCATGCAGTTTTTAACACTATTGCTCTGTAGTATTGCTTGAAGTCAGGGATACTGATTCCCCCAGAATTTCTTTTGTTGCTGAGAATAGTTTTAGCTATCCTGGGTTTTTTGTTATTCCAGATGAATTTGAGAATTGCTTTTTCTAACTCTGTGAAGAACTGAGTTGGGATTTTGATGGGGATTGCATTGAATCTGTAGATTGCTTTTGGCAAGATTGCCATTTTAACTATATTAATCCTGCCAATCCACAAGCATGGCAGATTTTTCCATTTTCTGAGGTGTTCTTCAATTTCCTTCTTCAGAGACCTGAAGTTCTTGTCATATAGATCTTTCACTTGTTTGGTTAGAGTCACACCAAGATACTTTATATTGTTTGTGACTATTGTGAAGGGTGTCATTTCCCGAACTTCTTTCTCAGCCTGCTTATCCTTTGAGTATAGGAAGGCAACTGATTTGCTTGTGTTGATTTTATAACCAGCCACTTTGCTGAAGTTGTCTATCAGCTGTAGGAGTTCTCTGGTGGAGGTTTTCGGGTCACTTAAGTAGATATTCACCAACCCTACATCTGATAGAGGACTAATATCCAATATATACAAAGAACTCAAGAAGTTAGACCCCAGGGAACCAAATAACCCTATTAAAAAATGGGGTACAGATCTAAACAAAGAATTTTCACCTGAAGAAATTTGGATGGCCGAGAGGCACCTTAAGAAGTGCTCAACATCATTAGTCATTAGGGAAATGCAAATCAAAACAACCCTGAGATTTCACCTTACACCAGTCAGAATGGCTAAGGTCAAAAACTCAGGAGACAGCAGGTGTTGGCAGGATGTGGAGAAAGAGGAACACTCCTCCACTGCTGGTGGGGCTGTAAGATAGTACAACCACTTTGGAAATCAGTCTGGCGGTTCCTCAGAAAACTGGACATGACACTTCCAGAGGACCCTGCTATACCTCTCCTAGGCGTATACCCAAAGGATTCCCCAGGATGCAATAAAGACACATGCTCCATTATGTTCATAGCAGCCTTATTTATAATAGCCAGAAGCTGGAAAGAACCCAGATGCCCCTCAAAGGAGGAATGGATACAGAAAATGTGGTATATTTACACAATGGAATACTGCTCAGCAATTAGAAACAATGAATTCACAAAATTTTTAGGCAAATGGTTTGATCTGGAAAATATCATCCTAAGTGAGGTAACCCAGTCACAAAAGAATACACATGGAATGCAATCTCTGATAAGTGGATATTAATAAGCCCAGAAGCCCTGAATACCCAAGGCACAAATCACATAACAAATGACTCCCATGAAGAAGTATGGAGAAGGTCCTGATTCTGGAAAGGATTGATCTAGCATTGGAGGGGAATATAAAGACAGAGAAAAAAAGGAGGGAGGTCATTGGAGAATGGATGGAGAGAAGGTTTATGGGACATATGGGGAGGGGGGATCCAGGAAAGGGTAAATCATTTGGAATGTAAACAAAGAATATAGAAAATAAAAATATTTATAAAAAGAAAGAAAGAAAATGTGCTGACTAGTTAAAAAAAAAAAAGAATGTGAGGTTCCTGGTGGAGAGCAGTTCTGTGGGGCAGCATAGAGTCAGAAAGGATGGAAATGGGTGGCTAAAAGAGAAGACAGAAAAGAAGACATAGAGGAACTCTGGGGACCCTGGTTCTGCACGAAGAGGCTGAGTTCCAAGGAGATAGAGGTTGATGGGAAGAGCTCAAGTAAATTTTTCATTATTTCTGCTTTCTTTTGGACACTACCATCTTAGAAACATTCACCTCTCTAGCATCCTCATGCCTTGGATTGACAGTTCATGGCTCTTTCTGCAACAGAGCCTAAAGAGCCCCAACTTCCTTCCCTTCAATGGTGCACCAGAAGTAGTGAGGAGAGAGGAGTACGAACGTGCTTGTAAAAATGGAAGCTGGAGTGAATCTCAAAAGAGATAACAGCAAGTATATTTGGGAAGAGAAAAATCAGAACTAATTTCCATTCAAAACAAACCTGAGGTAAATCACTGCTCCAGAGATTGACAGATGCTTGCTACCATTAGAGACTATTGACATCTATTTTTCACAGTCTAATAAGAGTTCAACCTCCCCTCTAGTCCACCATGTACCAAATGTGGTGGAAAGAAAGGCTATTAGGATTTGGGGAAAGTATAACTGTTGAGAAATAGTTCTTGGGAAGAGGATTACAGTCTTTGTTGTTCTCAGTCCAGTCCACTAGCAAATACTGAACACGAATCAGTAACTGTAGCCCAGTCCACTCAGCAGACACGACAAATGAATCACTAAGGGCAGTTCAATCCAGAAGAAATTGTGAGCCTCACCAACCAGCTCAAATCCACAGAATAGCCAGAAGCCACAAGAACCTCATAAGAAGCTCTTTGGTTTTTCTCTATGAAGTCATCACAAGCAATGCTCAGCAAAGCATGAGCATACAATACATGTGTGTCATCAGCGAAGGATAGCAAGGCAGAACAAGGCAAAGCAATTCTCGAGCTCCCACTGTCTGTGGGGTCATAGTTATATTCTTTCTAAATATCACATGTCTGCCATAGCAAAACATCCTTTCACTTGTGTGCCCCAGCAAAACATCATTTGAGACAACTGACTTCCCAAAGACACCAGACGTTTCCACTTCAAGAGACCATCTCCCACTCTGGTGTAATGTCAAATGAGTGTGTGCACAAGATCAACTGTGTGCCATTTGTCAGAAAAGAAACAAGAAAAGTGAACCTGAAAAGGGAGCTCGAGGGATTCTAATTGGCCAAGTGTGTGGAGGCAGGTCAAAGAAGACAGGTGTGTGCTTCACTGATATCCTCTAAGTCTTCATATCATGTGACCAAGGAATAAGCAAATGTCCACTGAATGACCACCACCTGCAAGGTCTTCCTGGAGATGCTCCTCTTCATTCCCTCGCACACTCCTTAAAGATCAATTGTTGGTGACCTTGGAGAAGCCCCCAGGCCTGTGCTGAACTTTGCACTGCTGTCCATGTCTAGCCTGTAGCTGACAGAAATATAGGACTAGAGGAAGGACAAACTGAAGAGGCCAAGCAAATCAAGTGAAATCGCTTGCCCCTGCCCACTCTACCCACCCCCAACACTGTCCAGAATACACCTGAGTACTAACGAGCTCATGAAACCTTCACCGATGTGGGTCTCTGTCTTTCAGGAAACATTCATGAGGGTGCATGCTGGGGAGTCAATTTGTGCAGCTCTATCTCCTTCCTCTAGGAGGCAGAGAAATGTGGAAGCTACCAGGCTTTGCCCTGCTGATGGCCTTTGCACAGGATTCTAAACGATAAGTAAAGAAAGAAAAAGAAAGAGGTCTAGACACAACTCACACTCAAAGAATGCTAGAAGATGCCCCGAGGCTTAAGTGCCTTCCTATGGATAAAATGTCAGTGCTCAAAATACACCAGAAAATGTGTGTAGACTAAGTCTGGCCCTTGAATTTCATCTCGGTTTATAACAGACCCACTGAGGCCTTGAGCAAGTTCCTTGTAATTGCTAAGATTCGGTGTTCTATACTGTAAAGTGTGGGTATTAATGAAAGCTCTCCAGAAAGCTTGTGTGCTGATGAAATAAAAATAGGGGAGAAAGGAGGGGTAAGAGGATGCATTTAAGCAGTCGGCACAGTGCCTGGTAAGCATTTGGTAAGTGTTAGCTATAATTTGCTACTAACATCATTGAAGACCCAGTTTAGGCAATTGCTCTGGGATTTCTAAGCCTCAAAGAAATGTTCCCACTTCTCATGACAATAGTGCCCTCTTGTGTTCATCTCATCAACTGCACCGTGACACCCTGATTTCCTTAACACTAAAGTTATGGGTCCAGCACTGTTCTTTCAGATGCCTATTAATTTCTCACTCTATTAAAATCTCAAAACAAAAACTAAAGGTATGTTTCTATTTCTGTCCTCCACAAATCAACAAAATGCTGTTCATTTTCCTGTGATGAAGACACAGGAGATGAAGTGAGTGGACTCCCTAATTAACTGTAAGTAAATTCTTTTGGTGCCTAGGTTGACTTGAGCAGCCAGCCAGAAGACTCTGATGCCTGTGCCAGCCATCCTAAACCCAATGGACACTTTAAGATGGTCTTAGATGCTTGGGTGACTATATAAACCCAGAATGAAGCTAAACAACATATCAAGACACTCTGCATTTGTCGTGTGTTCTTTGGGAGTACTTAGTTATGTTTGTAACTTTCCCCACAAGGTAAAGAGGGTTAATATTAAATAGTATACAGACCTTTTCTTCCTGAGAGTATCGTGAAATACATGTGACCAAAATGCACATTGATTTTCTTTTCTAAACTGTTCTGAGGCCATATGTTTGTGGCAATGATGTTTCATGGACCATTTGGAGACATGGTTGTGGGAGTTGACATGTTTTCTACCTGCTGCCTGGTGCCTTAACTATAAACATGGCTTACTATGCAATAAATGTGATTAAGTTAAGAACCTAGAGCAGAAATGTTAGCCTGACTTGTCTTAGTATATCTCACATTTGCCCTTACAGGAGAGAAGCAGAGGACTACTGGACTCACAAGAACAGGACAGATATATGAAAAAAATACTGTATAAAGATAAAGGCCAAATATGGAGAGACACAGTCACAAGCCTACAAATTCCAAGAAAGCCATGCAAGCTGGAAGAGTAAGGCATGGATGGCTCTCTAGGAGCAAGGTTACGTCGGGTTTCTGATTCCTTGATTCTAGATCAGAAGACAATACCTTTCTGCTGGCTGAGGCACCAAGTTTTCAGTCATTCCTTAGAGCAGTAACAAGCACCTAACCATCACCACTATGGTGAGTAGAATGGCACTCAGAGTGCCTGTGTTCTGTTTCTTAGATGGTGGCAAAGCTTTGCCTTTTAATGGGAAAGTCGTTGTGCAAAAGTGCTGATTCTGGAGGTTATGGCCAGTGATTAAGCTAGATTAAGCCCATCTACTGGGCAGTTGCAAAGCACTGTTATTGTGCTGTCAGAAATGCTTTCAAATAACAGTGTTAATGATAAGTTCTAGAAGTTTATATGGGGAGCTCACCATCTGCTTGCTGTTCATTTTCCTGTAAATAAGATGAAGTGAGTGGACTCCCTAATCAGCTGCAAGTGAACTCTTTCAGTGCCTGGGCTGTCTTCAGCAGCCAGATGACCCTCATGGCTGTGCCAGCCATCTTAAATCTCATGGACACCTTACGATGACTGTGCAAAAGACTGCGGTTGATTTCCCTGGCTCCAGACGGTAGAGCCCCATCTTGGAGCATTTGTACCAGACGTTTTCTAATCACATGCCTCAAAACACTTCTGTAACCTCCAAACGAGGAGTCCTTCTACTTGTAAGAAGGCCACACTTGATGTAAATCAAAAGTCCCAGTGACTACGAATGGGACTAGAGGGCCGTGTGACTAGCCAAATGAATGTCTGTAAGTGGTTCGAGCAAGCCCTCTCTTGCCGCATACATAATTGGTTCCACTGGGGTGCACTCTCATGTGCCACCTCCTCTGGTGATATGGCATCAAAACCAGTAAGGACTGCCCCATAGTGGGTTTTTCTTGCCTATTTTCAGTAGTGCGGATGAACAGAAAACATAAAGAAGGAAACATAAAAGAACAAATAAGCTATAAGCATGGTGGCTGCGGAATGTAGAACAGCTGAATAAGCTCTTACCTCCTAAAGTGCCGTGCTCCCTCTGGCAATCGCTTAATCTGGAGAGTGTCCCCAGAGCTGATTGTTCAGGTGCTGCCCTGACAGCATAGGAATCCAGGCTCCCACTGGGCAAGATGATCTATGACACTACTAAATTCCATACCGTGCCTAGACTCAGCTTCCTTTTCCTGATGCGTGTTCCTGAGCTTCCCACAGGCTACCGCCACCGCTTGACAGCTGCAGGAAGTCCCAGAGCCTGGTTCTCATTTGTCATACCTGTCACTCTGGCTCCAGGACAGTTTCCTTAGTGACTATGTCCCCCTTTCCGAGTCATAAGCCCTTGCTTTTTCATGGCCAACTCTAAGTAATTATCACCTGTCTTGTGTAGAAGCCACAACGAGGAAGCTTTGGCACAGTCACTTGCCAGTTGAAGATATGACTGCCTCTGGAAACTCCAGATTCAGCCAATGCTACAGGGATGAACCTACCCAGTAGAATCTGCAAAGCACGAGCCCTCAGGAAGCCCGGTAATTCTACCAGGAAATCTCAATCCGATCTGCATGCCTGCAGTGACCCAGCCTCAAGGTGGGAAGGGATGCCTGAATCCAATGGCAATTCCTGGAGCACCCTCCAATCTGAACAGTTTGAGAGTGGCCAGGGCAGGAAAAGGGAAAGAGGAAGCTGAGATATAAGACTGTAGAGAGTGAGAGAGAGGACAGCCTGCTGGCTGTGTTCTCCTGAAGAGTCACAGAGCCCTCTCAAGCCTCCCAGCTGAAGAAATCAGATTAAAGCTGACTGCCACTGACAAGGGTTCAGGGTACCAATATCTATTGTCTGAGGCCCATTTGGGACTGTAATATTTGTAGCATTAGGAGTCCTGACCTTGACACCCAAGGATAGCAAAGGACTGTTACATTAGAGTGTCACTTGCCATGGTCCCTACCTACCTACTGCTGCCATTCACTGCAATCAGACTAGAGACTAGTGCTGGAAGTGTTTCTTGCTGACCATAGTTTCCATACAAATAGAGCAAAAAAAAAAAAAATTGCTTCTGATGCCTGAGTGGTGGCAAGGTGACCAACACCAATGTGCTTCAAAGCATAAGTGTCTTGAACACTTAAAGTCATAATGCTGCTGTATGTAGCTCTGAGCCCCTTTGGAGACTGGCCTGGAAAGAAACTTCTAACATAATAAGCGCCCAGCAAATGATGGGGAAAAGCACTGGCCACAGAACTAGGGACAGACCTAACATCTGCCTTCTTTTGATATAACAGAATACCTGAAACTGGGTAGTGTAGGAAAAGTATATATTTGAGGTCATGACTCCAGAAGCTGGGAAGACCAAGATCAGGCATCCACAGCTGCTGAAGGCCTCAGGCTAATCACCATATCAAAGGAAGAAGGGTACACTTAGGAAAAAAAGTGGGACAAACAGCTGTGCTAGCTAATCTATTCAAATGAAAAAGACTGGGCTGGAGAGGTGGCTCAGAGGTTAAGAGCACTGACTGCTCTTCTGAAGGCTCTGAGTTCAAATGAAAAAGACTATCCAGTTAGGAATGATCTGCCTGGATGATTCAAACACCTCCCTCAAGGCCCTGCCTCTCTACATTGCTATGTTGACTTAGCTTTTAAGAATGTGAGTGTTTAGAGGACTGAGGGATGCTGCTTTGCTTTTATGAGTGTATTCTTCTTTTCCAAAGAGAGAATGATACTTCATCTCTCCTCTCTCGTCTTCTCTCCTCTCCGGTCCTCTACTTTCCTCCAAATGCCTTTTGATAGTCCACAAACCAATGTGTTTACATTTCTGGTACATGATAAGTGCCCAGTAGATTAATTAAACACCTGTCACTTTCCCAACCCTGTGCTAAGAGATAGAATACAACTCAACTTCCTGTCCTCTTTGGACTTGCTTTAAAGAGAGAAAGACACAAGAACACTAATTGAGATGTGGAGAGATGATACTCACTGACTAGCTTGGCCCCTGGCTTGCTCAGCCTGCTTCTCAGACCTCCCAGAACTACCAGCCCAGAAGTGGCCCCACCCCTAGCCATCTGGGCCCTCCCGCATCAATCATTGATCAAGGAAATGCCCTATATACTTCCCTCCAGGAAACCTGATTGGAGATTGTTCTCAAGGTTCCCTCTTCCTAGAGGGAACTGAAATCTGGCTTGCATCATGCTGACAGAAAACTAACCATCACATTACTCATACACACATGCAAAAATAGGCAGATACACACACACACCTGCATACGATCACATTCATATAAACACAAAGAATCACAAATATTCATGGACTCATAAATACATACATACACAAATCATTCTATATACATATATTCACAAGCAATATTCCCATACTAGCATGCATACATGACATAGATATGAACATAAATACTAACATTTGCATGAACAAGTACTTGCTCACATTAAAACATATAAACAGAAAGAAACATGTGTGGACATACACATTTATACATATACTCATGCATAGGTACATACACACAAGAACACACATGCATAATTCCAAGATCAAATGAATAACATTCATTTATTTGTATAAGGACACAAAGACATGTACACAAAAATATGTTTCTGTATACTTTCCTGCCTCCACATACACATGCACATATAAACACAAAAAACCTTTGCAAACTTTTATATGTATAAATTCACCCAAGCACATGCAAAGACACAAAGACACATAGATACAGCCCCATATATGCATTAAAAGTTAGCATTTACATTTGGCATAGAAACATGTGATTGCATAGGTACATAAACAAGTTAATAGACATGCACATATGCATGTGTAATACATGTATAATACATGCATAGTGTGCACATAAAAGTTATGTGCATCCATATACCAAAATATAGATAAATATGACTGAATATATGTGAAAATACCAAAGATATGCATATAGACATAAATACATAAAAAACTCCATATCACACATGAGTAAATCAAAATACAAAGATATGTCTACTAACCTGAACTCACATGCACATGAACTTAAAATATATAAACACAGATTCCCACAACTGAACACAAACTCATATGTACGTATGTATGTATGTATATATATATATATATATATTTCCATGTATATATGTATGTACATATAATATGAAAATACGTTCATCCTTGAACATCTAACAAGAAGTGAATGCATAATGCTCAAATAACCATACAAGCATAGGAATATAAATAATCACACAGACACACATCTATGCACACTAAAGTATGCATTCACATGAATGCAAATATATAAGACACACAAACAGGCATACACAAACAGGCAGAAATAAAAACAGAGAGAAACATAAACACACATAGACATATTACAAAAGACTCCCTCTTACATGTTCATGCATAACTATGCACATATACGCACAGACATACAACACAAAAGCAAGCACTATGTATGTATATATTTACACTCAAAAACATGCATATCCATGTACTCACGAATAGATAAACACATGAGCACAAATTTATACACACATTTTACACACATTATACCCACAATCATGGGTTCCCATGTGTGCACAGTAAAACAGAAACACACAGTTAGGTAGATGCACACATATGAACTTATACATATACAAACACACCAATGCACATACATGTCTGAATACACATGGTAAAATTTATCTGTTTTTATAGATATGTACATGTGAATATTTAGTCTCACACTGCCACAAAAATATATGCATATAGAAATTAATGTACACACATAAAGGTAGCACACATACATAGACCCATTCATATGTTAACATATGTACACACATACGCAGAGAGTCAAATGTACACAATCAATTGTGACCATGTACAAAATATCAAGAGCATATGAACAAAAGTACACAGCCAGCTGTGAGCTTTTATGTCCACATGTACACACAACCACACAGATGTGTATAAAAATATGTATTCTCTTGAACACATACAACTGTCTACATGAAGATGTTCACAAGCACATGCATGGATGGCACAAATGAGTATGCATATAAAAAGCGCATAGGTGCATACACTAATATGTGCCCATACCCATGAATGGAAGTTCACGTACCTACACACACATTTACACATATAAGCAAAAGCAGACACTTATACACACACAAACACAGAAGTAGAAGTTGCATATATATATAAACATATTTGGATACATGTATGCATTCATGCAAATACAACACACACAAAAACATATGCACAGGCCTCAATGTATGCATATGAATATAAGCACATGAGTATATATACACAAACATTGAAGTGCCCACAAGTTGGAACATACAAATATATATACATGGGCTTACACATAAATGCTTACATATGTGCATTATAGAGATACATGTGCAAGTATGAATAGGCATACTTTTATACACAGACATACTAAAAAGTATGCACACTTGCCACACATGCATACACGTAGATTTGTTCCTAAACACAAATATACATGTGTGCACACAAATATACAAATACTCTATCACTTATACATGCATGCAAAAGTATAAATACAAAAAATACATGCATTCAAATACATTTTCATGCATATTCATGCCTAAACATATGATAAAATAAATGTACACAAATACAGATGCACACATTCACATAAATACAGGCATTTACACATGTGCACATATACCCACACATGCAGGAAAATGTATTTGTGCTCACACAGACATACTCAAACACATATACAAATACACACATACATACACAAAATATGTGTATATGTACATATGCTTTAACATGAATGCATACATTCAGATGTACATGTTCACATTTGAAAATATGTCATACTCATGTACTTGCAAACACATGAACACATACCTGTATCCATACAAAGCACCACACACCCACACACATACACACACACACACACACGCATAGATATACACATAAAGGAAGGAAAGACTTATCCTGGCCCACAGTTCAAGGATACTGTCCATAATGGCAGGGAATAGGGTGTGAGGTAGATGATCACGCTGTATCTGCAGTCAGGAAGCAGAGAGAGATGAATGCTGGTGCTCACTTTCTCAAAACCACAAAACATGGTGACCCACAAGCATGGTGACCCACAAGCATGGTGACCCACAAAACATGGTGACCCACAAAGCATGGTGATCCACAAAGCATGGTGACCCACAAAACATGGTGACCCACAAAGCATGGTGATCCACAAAGCATGGTGACCCACAAGCATGGTGACCCACAAAACATGGTGACCCACAAAGCATGGTGACCCACAAAGCATGGTGACCCACAAGCATGGTGACCCACAAGCATGGTGACCCACAAAACATGGTGACCCACAAAGCATGGTGACCCACAAAGCATGGTGATCCACAAAACATGGTGACCCACAAAGCATGGTGACCCACAAGCATGGTGACCCACAAGCATGGTGATCCACAAAGCATGGTGACCCACAAAGCATGGTGACCCACAAAGCATGGTGATCCACAAAGCATGGTGACCCACAAAGCATGGTGACCCACAAACATGGTGACCCACAAGCATGGTGACCCACAAAGCATGGTGACCCACAAAGCATGGTGACCCACAAGCATGGTGACCCACACCCCAGGTCAATTTTCCTGACTCTATTAAGTGTTTCTGGAAGCACTTTCTTAGATATACTCAGAGGTGTTTCCAAAGAGATTCTAAAGCCATCCAAGATCAATACATACCAACCATTCCCCTGACAATGTGTGTTATTTTTCCCTTCCATGACATCACATAGAAGTCATTGTACCTTTCATACAAGTTCAACAGCGTTTTATAAAGACATAGTTCTTGAGGCTAATAAGCACTGTACATGCTGTGTAAAGAGCTTATGTGGGCTTTTGAGAAAGCAAAGTCGTTCAGACCCATTGAGCCTTTGAATGCATTTTCTTCTGTCTCATGAGATGACTTAGTGTGTTATGCATCTTCACCTTAGAATTAGTGCGAACGATTTTAAAAGCGCACATTCCTTAATGTTCACAAGAATGTTGCATATTGTCTGTGTGAAAAGATGCTCCTCTGTGTGCTTGACAGAGAAGTCCTGGGACTCCTGAAAACATAATTTTCTCTTTCTACAATGTGACAATTTAGCATGAGATTTGAATTTTATGGAACATCAACACAAACTGATTTATGACAAATTTTTGCTGTCCCAAAACATTATATTCACATTGCAAATACCAGCTTCTTTGTGTCTTTGGGTGGACTAACATGATTTATTCTTCCCTCCCAGGAGACAACGTAGCCTGAGCTGTATTTTTCACAGAGCACCAACTATTTTGTAAATACCTGTTCCTTAATGGTTGTAAACACTCTGCACTGTGCATGGGTGTGGTGGAGTGAGCCCTCTTTTTAAATGTCAAGCATTTTCAAAGCTTAGAAACATTTGCAATTCTTTGAGAATTTCTTCTTTGAGAATTTTGTAAAATATATATTTGACCATACTCACTTCCCTACCCAAACTCACCCCAGGTCCACCACTACCATTTCATATGTAGCTGACTTTGCATCCTCAACAGTTAAAAATCCATCCAGTCTAATTTGTGCTGCCTCTGTGCTGTTGAGTGTGTGACCAGCCACTGGAGTGTGGTATGCTCTACTAGGGGTTAACTACTTAAAGAAAACTGTGCTAGCACCTATCAGCTGTCAATAGCTCCTCAGATAATCCTGTAACGTTTTGCTCACCTCCCATCTATGCTGTAGTTTTTGTTCTTCTTTTTGTTTTCTAGTTGGGGAGGAATCTTGTGGATAATGTTACAACTGCTCAGTTTATTCATGCAGCTGCCATGATGTGTCCAGAAAATACTATTTCCATGTAGTCTCCCACTAACTCTGGCTCTTACAATCTTCTTGAACCCTCTTCTACAATGACTCCTGAGACTTGCCAGAAGGAGGTGTGGTATAAATGTTTCACTTGAACCCAAACATTCCACATGCTCTTGTTCCCTACACCTAGACTGAAAGATAATTTACTGTTTTGTGCTTCTTTAACCCAGACCAACACAAAATGCTTAATAAATACACTATTCCATGCTTACACACACTGCATCTTTTGTATTTTTGAGGAGGGGGAGTGATATTTTTCTTCCCTTCCATGAGAGAACTTTAGTTTCATCCAGCTTCAGAACAAATTGATTAATAAGCACATGTTCATTAGTTCTCATAGCTGCTATGTTCGCTGTAGGAAGGGCTTCATGTTTGCATCTCTGAGAGGACAAGGCTGTCAGATGCCTAACGATGTGCTTCCCTTCCCTTCATGAAGATCATTCAGTTTGTGGTGCATGATTCATGTACAATCAAATTGAACTGTTTAGCAAAACACATTCTTTGGAGCTCATAATTGCTGTATTTACTCCGTGAAACACGTTCCCTTGAGCCTATGAGAAAACAAGGCTGCCTGAGATTTAAGAATGTTTTCTTCTTCCATTCCCTGGAACTACTTACTATGTGACATCATTGGTTAAGCACTTCCCACAAACTTTGGTAAGAACAAATTCCTTGCTTCTAGCTAAACTTTGGCTTGGGGTGTGAGATGACCCTTGCTTTTGAATTTAAAAGTGGGAGAGAGACTTCTGGTGTTTGCCATTGTGCCTTCTTTTCCCTTGCCTGAAATCGATTATTGTACGATGCATATTTCATTCTGTATCAGTGTGAGCCATCTCAGAACACATTTCCTAGTGCTCCTAAACGTTGTGTGTGCTCTGTGAAGATCACCTTGGTTTTGTCTTTGAGAAGGAAGACAGGAAGATACCTACTAATGCATCTTCTACTTCTCCGCCATGGCAGAGCCTGGCATTCTGTTCTCCCATGGCAGTGCCCAGAAGACAGTGCTGCCTTGATCTAGCACCCACACTCTTTTAAAAGTGCATATTCCTCAGTATTCATAAATTCTTTATTGCTATCTCAAAAGAACTTCACTGGAGCCTTACAAAGTGAGACCGTTTGAAACCTGAAAAAAAATCGGCTTTTTATTCAATGGGGAAAATGTGATGTCTTTTTTCTTCACAACCAACAAAAAATGCTTTGTGAAGACATGAATATCATATTAGGTACATGAAAAGCATCTTGTTTGTTCCTTTGAGAAAGAAGAGTGTCGGGGGTACCTGATAATGAAATGTCTTCTTTGTTTCCATGGGAGCAGTCAGTATATGAAGTATCAAAAATCAGCATTAACTGTCATAAAGACATGCCTCTCACTGATCATAAGCACTGTGTATGAAAAGGCAACTTATCTCTGCCTCTGAAAGAGATGGCTGCCCATAGATACTGCATTCACTAGATGCAGGAGGCTTGCAGGAACTCTTGAAGCAGGGAGGTCTCTCATAAGTAGAGAGAGTGGCTGTTCTTTCTTCAGTTCCATGATCTAACTCATTTATGTGCTGAAACTTTGACAGGGAATCACCATGAAATATTTTCTAGGCCCATACTGTGTTTTGCTCTTGGTTTATTTGGCATGTGAAAAAACAACCAACTTGTTTTTGTCTGAAAAATAAAGAATATCGCAGGCTGGAGAGATGGCTCAGCAGTTAAGAGTGATTGTTACTCTACCAAGATGACCAGAGTTCAGGTCCCAGCATGAATATTCAGCTGTTCACAAAGTCCTATAAGTCCAGCTCCAAGAGACCTGACACTTTCTCCTGGATTCTGTAGGCATTTGTGTACACACACACACACACACACACACACACACACACATACACACACATACACACACACATACTATTTTTTAATAAAAATGATAGGTAAGTGCAAATATGACTCCTGTTACTAATTATAAATTTCCTGTGTGGTGCATCACTCGCCCTACATCAGAACAAAACTCTTTATAAGGACACATTCTATATGAATCAGAACAAAATTGGTCATAAGGATATCTTCATTCTGTGTTACTCAGAAGCTTCTGTTTATCGGGTAAAAGCACCTCATCTGTGACTCCTTGAAAAGGAGTGCTGGTCACAACACACCATGCTCTTCCTTTTCTTTAGAACACTGACTATATGTGCCTCTCTCATCCAGCATCAGCCAACATGGTTCATACGCTCTATACTTGCTTTTTGGAAACCTTTATTCAGCCTGTGAAAGCAGAATTTTCTTTTCCCCTAGTGAGCACAGTAAGCTCTTGAAGGCTCCAGGCTCACACATTTCCCTAGGAAGCACAGTCTGCCTGGGAGGCTCCAGCCCTATCCATTGCTAAGAGAAGACTCCAGGCCTTGGATGATCCAGCCCCACTCATCCAAATCAGAACTGTACTGTTGGGAGACCCTGACTCTACAAATTTCCCCAAAGAGCACATGATTCCTAGGATGTTCCAGCCCTTCTGGTTTCCCTGGTGAGCACAGCCTGTATACAAAGCTAGAGGCTTGCCTGTCCCTCTTATAGAAACTGCGTGCTTCGGCGACTCCAGACATACCCATAGCACAAGTGAAGACTGTATACCTGGAAGGCTTCAACCAAGCCTGTCACCCTAGTGAACACTGCTTTCCCATGGTGCTTCAACTACACCCATTGCCCAGGTGAGGACTATGAATCTGGGAGGCTCAGCTACACCCATTGTCCTGATGAGGCTGAATGCCCAGTAGACTTTAACTTCAGTGACCTTCCCAGTGTACACAATGTGTCCAGCAGTTTCCATTCTTTCCCAGTACCCAAGTAAAGAATGCCTAAAAGTCTCCATCCACACTCTTCATGATAGATAGCATAGAATGTCCAGAGGCTCGAGTCCTTCAATTGTTCCAGTAAGATCAATGAATCCACAAAACTTAAGTCTTTATTCCATCACTTTAGCCAATACAGTGTACCACCAGTAAACTTCAGTACTGCTGATTAGCCCAGTAAGGTCAGCCCATCTATGAGAGTTCAATTCTTCCTTGTCATCTAGGTAAATACAGTGTTCCAAGGAGGACTGAGCCCTGCCAGACACCATGGTGATGTCAGAATATTACAAGGCTTAAGATCCAGTCACATGCTCAAGAGAGTGTAGTTCCACCTTTCACTAACGCAAGATCAGCATGTCCACTGAATCTCCAGTCACATCCCTCAAGTGATAACTACCTAGCACCTCATGAAGAGTGTGAACTCTCTCATTCTGAATCAATAAGTTTGAGTCAAAATATATTAAAAACAAGTAAATTCAAACAAATATAGCTCAAGATGCATATACCATAATGCAAAAATACACATAATGTGAAAAACTAAGGCATCATAAATCCTACAAATATTTTAACCACATAGTGATGACCTCAGGTAAAAGTGAACAAAATAATGAAATCCTGGGTGGTTGGATGACACTTAAAGCAGTGGTTCTCAATCTGGGAGTTAAAACTTCTTTGCCAAATCTCTATCTTCAAAAAATATTTTCATTATGATTCATAGCAGTAGAAAATAAAAAAAATTAATTTTATAACCAGAGGCTACCACAACATGAGGAACTGAATTAAAGGGCCAAATCATTAGGAACTGATTTATGATGATTATAAACACTTATAATCATTTCAAAGGAGAAAACAAACCCCTGAAAGAATCCTAGAGAGCACAAATAGCTGAATGAAACAGTGGGCAGGTACATAGCACTGAAGAGGAAAACAATAAGAAGAGAGAAATAATGAAGAAAACTAAGCCAAAATACCAGATATAGGCAGCATAATAATCCAAACTTTAAAGTCCTTTGGAAAGCCCCCCACCCCAATAGAATCAAAAGGAGACCAAAATACCCGAGGTTAAACACAAGGTAGAAAAGTTGGAACATTTCAACTGGACAGAAATAAATCAATAAAAAGAGATAAGGCAGACTTTCAGAATATAGGGAACACTACAAATACATCAAATCTAAAAATCATGACCAAAAAAAATTTGAAGAATTCCTTTCCAAATGAATAGAAATCCTTTTAATAAAACCATAATAGAAGATTTTTCTAAATTTGGCAAAGGCGAGCCAGTCCAGATACAGGACCCATGAAGAACATCATGCTGACAAGACTGTAAAACAATATCTCCTCACCATATTAAACCACTAATTTTTTCAGAACAACTACAGAAACATATATGGAGAGTGGCAAGAGAGAAGTATCAAGACAGACACAAAATGAGGCTTGCCCAGATGACAACAGAATCCTTAGCAGAAACTCTAAAGGCCAGGTGAAGTTGGCATGATGCTTCAAAAATCAATTCCTCAAAATTGCCTTCTAAGCCCTGCCATAATACACACACATGTGTTTACACATGTAACAACAAAATAATAATTTAGGCTATTGAACAATGAGTGGAATTGTTGAGGAAATAAAGAAGAAAAACAAAATATTTCTAGAAATAAATAAAAATAAAGCTACAACATACTCAAATCTATGAAATACAATGCAAGAAGCCCTAAGGGGGGGGGTGCTTATAGCTGTAAGTGCTAACATTAAGAAATCCAGGGGAAAAGATTATAAGATTCAGGGGAACAGGAAATCTGCTATGAGATTGTGTCTCCTAGAAATAAAAGAAAAGCTTTAGCCATGATACTGAAACAATATGGCTAGATAATCATATTAAAGGCCCCCTCATCCAGGATTACTTCTGCTTAGTGGCAGTACAGAGAGCATCATTTAACCCTTCATATGGAAAAAAGATGAAAAAAAAAGTATAAAATAGAAAAATCTGCATTAAGTATTTACAACTAAAAAAGTGAGAGTGGTTCCAAATAACTTAATGATACACCTTTAATGATCAGAAAAAAGGTGAAAAAAAAATAGATCACGTCCAAAATCAGTATATAGAAACCAATATATATTGTCAGGGTGTAAATTAGTGAAATTTAAAAAACAAATCAATGACTCAATGAAACAAATAGTTCTTTAAAGCTTTAAAGAGTTAAATAATATTGGCACACTCTCAGCCAAACTAGCTAAGAAAGAGAGAGACAGTAATAAAATTAAGAGACAAAGGCACATTACAATAGATATAAATGAAGCTCAGAAAATCACAAGGACCCAGAAAAATCTCAAGAAATGGATGAATGTTTAAAGACACATGATCTCCTAAATTAAATCAAGATGACATAATTCGAACAGCTATATAATAATCATCAAGACTGACACAATATTTTTAAATTTCCCAAAAAAATTGCTCCAAGTCTAAGTAGATATATTGTTTAATTAGTTTTAAAAAGAACTAAAAAACAATACTTCTCAAACTATTTCATTAATAAGGAAGGAAAAAACATGTCAATTATTTTTATGAAACCTGCATTATCTTGATACCCAATCTAAACAAAGACAACAACAACACAAAAGAAAAATATAGGCCAATCTACATTATGACCATTTGCAAAGATTCTCAACAAAATACTTACAAACAGAACTCAAGAAAAGCTCATTCATTGTGATCAAGAGGCTTTACTCCAAGTAGACAGGATGGTTCAACCCAAAGCAGTAATTTCATACATCACAAAAAGAGATCAAGTTCAGAAGTCTCATGGTCATTTCAATAGATGCAGAAAAAGCTTCTGAAAATGTTCACTTTCCTTTCGTTACAAAAGTCCTACAGGAACTCAGAATAGCTTCCCTCAATACAAGAAAGATTATGTTATACTAACCCAATATTATACTAAATGCAGAACCATTCACAGCATTTCTACTATAATCAGGCACAAGACAAGTGTATTCTCTTATTCAGTCTTATTCAGCACAGTACCAGAAAAGCAAGAGTTGGATTTAAAATCTTATCTCATGATGCTGATAGAGGACTTCAAGAAAGACTTAAATAACTCCCTTAAAGAAATACAGGAGAACATTCAACTTGGTCACATGTGTGAGTGTGTACACATGCCATGGAACATACATGGGG
Source organism: Apodemus sylvaticus (assembly GCF_947179515.1). Taxonomy (NCBI): domain Eukaryota; kingdom Metazoa; phylum Chordata; class Mammalia; order Rodentia; family Muridae; genus Apodemus; species Apodemus sylvaticus. Next base: position 107,639,865 of record NC_067478.1, read on the forward strand.
CAGAAGAAAATTCTCAAGCGTCAGTTCTCTCCTCTGCCATGGAGGTCTTAGGGGTCAAACTCAGGTCATCAGGCTTGGCAGCAAGCAACCTTACCCAATGAGTGACGTTGCTGAGAATGTTTTCAGTCCTTTTCTCAAATGAAAGTATATACATTTTTATTATGATACAACACATAAATCGCATACATATTTATAAAGGTATCTGCCCTTAGCTCAATGATGTATTTTCTATTTCTCTTCCCTGAGGCCATTTCAACCAGCCACGGCCTGAAGTTTTATTAGCACTTTCTCTTTGTATCAGATTTGTATTCTCTTTGTATCGCATGCTGTATTCTCATGTGAAAAGAAGTCTGTGTCTGAAAATAATGATACGTTTCTGAATCTGAGGTTGTTTTCTTCTCTTCCTTTAGAACACTGGTTGTTATGAATCTTTTATCCCATATCATCACGAACTGTTTTAGGACATGTTTTTAGATTTCATTAAGTATGTATGCAGTGGATAAAAAGAAGACTGTTTTGTGTCCTTGATAAAAGGATACGTATGAGATCTAAGACTGTATTTTGGTCTCTTCTTCCTTCAGAACATCAGCTTCTGATGCATCTTTCTTCTAGCAACTGCATATTTTGTTTTGTAAGCACATACTGCTGGGTGCTCAGAAATGCTGCATCCACTCTATGACAAGGAGCTTGTGTGAGCCTTTGGAGTAGGACATGTCCAAGTCCTAAGCATGTACTCTTTCCCTCCCTTCCATGAGAGTTCTTAGTGTATCATGCATTGTCCATGTGTCACTGACAAAAAGGCTATGCCCACATATCCCTCAGTTCTCATAGATGTCACTGTACAAAAAGAAGCTCCCTTGAACCTCTAGAAAAGGAAGCTGTTCTGTACCCTGAGGATCTGTATTCCTTCCACTCCAAGGTATATAACCTTAGGTGTATCTTTCAAACAGTATCAATGAAAACTGTTTGATAAGAACACATAGTAGTCATAAGCTTTCTGTTTTCTATAGGAAAACGTCTTGGTTTCATCTGAAAATAAAAAGACATAAAAGAATGCTGGATAACATACACTGTATGTGGTGCACCATTTATGCTACATCATCAAAAATCATGCTACAGTCCCACCTTCCATAATGCTCATACAGTTTGTTACCACTATCTCTCCTGGTAAAAGCAACTTCTTTGTGTCTTTAGAACAAAATGGCAACCAACAAATTGGGAAAAGATTTTTTTACCAACCCTACATCTGACAGAGGGCTAATATCCAATATATACAAAGGACTCAAGAAGTTAGACCCCAGAGAACCAAATAACCCTATTAAAAAATGGGGTACAGAGCTAAACAAAGAATTTTCACCTGAAGAATTTCGAATGACTGAGAAGCACCTTAAGAAATGTTCAACATCCTTAGTCATTAGGGAAATGCAAACCAAAACAACCCTGAGATTTCACCTCACACCAGTCAAAATGGCTAAGGTTAAAAACTCAGGAGACAGCAGGTGCTGGCAAGGATGTGGAGAAAGAAGAACTCCTCCACTGCTGGTGGGATTGCAAGCTGGTACAACCACTCTGGAAATCAGTCTGGCTGTTCCTCAGAAAACTGGGCATGACACTTCCAGAGGACCCTGCTATACCACTCCTGGGCATATACCCAAAGGATTCCTAGGCATGCAATAAGGACACATGCTCCACTGTGTTCACAGCAGCCTTATTTATAATAGCCAGAAGCTGGAAAGAACCCAGATGTCCCTCAATAGAGAAATGGATACAGAAAATGTGGTATATTTACACAATGGAATACTACTCAACAATTAAATACAATGAATTCATGAAATTCTTAGGCGAATGGTTGGATCTGGAAAATATCATCCTAAGTGAGGTAACCCAATTACAAAAGAACACACATGGAATGCAGTCACTGATAAGTGGATATTAGCTCAGAAGCTCTGAATACCCAAGACACAATTAACATATCAAATGACTCCCAAGAAGAAGGAAGGAGAGGTCCCTGGTTCTGGAAAGTCTTGATGCAGCACTATAGGGAATTGCCAGGACAGAGAAGTGCGAGGGAGTTGACTGGGGAATGGGTGGAGGGAAGAGGGCTTATGGGACTTATGGGGAGGGGGGAACTGGGAAAGGGGAAATCATTTGGAATGTAAACAAAGAATGTCAAAAATAAAAAAATAAAAATAAAAAAACCAAATTAGCAAGGAAAAGAAAAGAGAAAAGAAAAGAAAAGAAAAGAAAAGAGAAAAGAAAAGAAAAGAAAAGAAGAAAAGAAAAGAAAAGGTATACAGTCAAAAGCATACGTGCCCCTTATGTGGCAGAAATGTGTTTCATCTTTCACTCAACATCCACACAGATAAGCTCCTATTCCTGAGAGTTCATAGTGGTTATAATTGGTATTCGAAATAATGCTTATGTGAGCCGTTCGAAAGAGGAAACCTGCCAATCTAATACTGTTTCCTATTTCTAATCAAGTGGCAACTTCAGGTATTGTTCATCCATTTTCTACATCCACACAGCTGGTTTTTAAAAACAAATTCCTTAATTCTCTTAGCACTGCATTTACTGTGTGAACATAAGCTCATTTGTGTTTTTAAAAGGAAACTATTAGTTTGCACTTAGTTTGGTGTGCATTGTTCACGGAGTAACAGCACGCATGGACCATTTTATAAGCACACATTCCGCAGGTCTTCATAGTATTGGATTTAATACCAATGAGCATCATGTGTATGTCTTTGAACTGTGAACATTTTCAGGTTGCTGAAATGTTTTCTTCTTCCCTTCCATGAGATTCCCTAGTGTGTGAAGTACCTTTCATCAGCAACACATGTGTTTTATAAAGACACGCTTCTGAGTACTTGACAATGTGCTATTAACTGTGTAAAAATATGCTTTTTGTGTCTTTAAAACACAGATATATCACAAGCACTGCAGCCAATCATTAACTGGTCCAACTTAAGGTCTATAAGAGGAGAGGGAGCCCATGCCTGGCTCTGCTTGAAGAGCGAGGAGCCAAAGGCTGGACTGAATCCCAGGACAGAACCAAACACGACTAGCAGAATCATACAAAACAATATAACAACAAAGAAGTCAAGGAAATGATTCCTAATGATATTCTGCTATACTCATAGATTGGTGCCTAGTCCGGTTGTTCTCAGAGAGGCATCACCCAGCAACTGATGGGAGCAGATGCCTAGGCCCTCAGCTAAACAATGAGCAGAGCCAGGGTATCGCTGAAGAAGGGGAAGAGGAAAGATAGCAGGAGCCAGAGGAGTTGAGGACACCAGGAGAGCAAGGCCCACAGAATCAACTAAGCAGGGCTCATAGGGGACTGCAGAGACAGAAACAACAATCATGTTGCTGGGGCCTGCAGGGGCCTGAGGTAGGTGCTGTGTGTGTACATTATGGTTGTATAGGTGATATTCTTGTGAGCTAAGAGTGACAAGGGGTGTCTGTGACTCTTGCCTGTCCTTTGCTCCCCTTTTCTCCTCCTCAATTGCTTCATCCAGCCTTGATATGAGAGCATGTACCCTTGTCTTAGTGAACTTGTAACTTGTTATGCCTGCTTGGTTATTATCACTGGGAGGCCTCCTCCTCCTCTTCCTTCTAAATGAAATATAAGAGGAGTGAATCTGAGGGAGAGAAGAGATGGGGGGTCTGGAAAGAGTGGGGGGATGGGAAACTGTAGAATGTAATGTATGAAAGCAGAAGGAAAAGAAGCAAATGAGAGCTTTAAAGGGTGATCAAGGTACTGGCAAGATGGTTATCAGTAAAGTTGCTTGCTACGCAAGAGTCAGGACCCAAGTTCAGATCCCCCAAACACATGTAAAAGCTCGGCATGATGACATTCTTATAATCCATTGCACTGGAGAGGCAGAAATAGTAAGATTCCTGGGGGAATCTGGGGAATCTGGTGGTCTCTGAGTTTGAGGCCCCCTTGGTCTGCAACTTCCAGGACATCCAGAGCTACACAGAGAAACCCTGTCTTGAAAAACAAACCAATAAAACAAGAAATTCCCTGGAGAATGATGACCAGCCAGTCTAGTCGAAATGGTAACTTTCAGATTCAGTGAGAGTTCCTACCTCGAAAACAAAGGCAGAGAGTGACTAAGGACATACCCAAGGCCTCCAAATACATGCACATCTGGACACACACCCCATTGGCAGGCCTTGTGATTTCTCATGTTTTTCTGTTGCATCCCTTGGTTTGTGAGGCATAGTTCAACCAGCACCAGCCAACACTGGATCCTGAGGGGTGAGCCATTGTCCAGTGAGATGATGACCTGTATGACCTGGGACTTTTTCATCTTCCTTTTTGGTAGTACTAGGGATTGGATTTGCAGGACTGTCTATACCATGCAAACGCTCTGCTTTTACATGCCTCTTTTAGATTAAGGTTTAAATGCTGGGTCTAAGTTGAGTTTGCTCCATAGTTGTATTAGTTACTTTTATTTGTTCTGAAGAAAAAGACAGACACATAAAAGAATGAACACGTGGGAGGATTTCCTTATGCTCTCTGTATGAGAGACCCCAGTGCATCCTAGCAGAGAAGCTGTGGTGAAGGACACGGAAGCTTCTGGCTGCAGCAGCACAGCTGCTAGAATGGTCCACACTTGGTAATCAGGAAAGAAATATGTTGGGCTAGGATTGAGCTATAGTGAATAAAGCCTATTCCTCCAGCTGGGCTCCCAGTTCTAAAGGTTCCCTCCTGAAACAACACCACCTGTTGCTTTAAGGGTTTCTGTATTTAGTACTCTGGACTACAGTTTTGCTGTATTGACTTTATTATGCAGATAGACTTTCCCTCTGATACCAGTTTTCTAGTTTAGGGGTTTGTTGTTTGCTGTTGGTTTTGGAGGCCCAGGGTTGTTTGTTTTTCTTTTTTCTCATAAGAAATGCTGGATTTTGACAAAGACTTTTCTCTGAATGAAATAACCGTATGATTTCTGTTCTTGAATCTATTTCTGCATTGCATTTACTGATTTGCACACCTCAAGGCATCTCTGGAATACAGCCATCTTTGTCACGGAGAGTGATGTTTTTGGTGTTTTCTAGAATTCTGTGTGTAAGTGTTTTATTGTGAATTTCTATACTGTTTTCTTTTTTGTTTATAGTCTTGTTGGTTCATAGCTTTTGCCTCTTTCTTTCAGTTAGTTTGGCTAAAGGTCTTTTCAAAGAACCAATTATTTTTATAAATATTTTTTATTAGTTTCTTAAGTTTTTTACAATGTGTTTTGATTTTACCTACCCCTATCTCCCAATCCCCTTTCCCAGCCATCTAACTTAATGTCCTCTACTGTAAATAAAATCTTCTCTGATGAAGGCTAAAGGATGTATTGATCTATGGGTATAATGATAAGTCATTAGGAATTAGTTTAATACTATATCCACTATTAAAATACTAGTAGATTCTCCTCTAAGGCCTATGTCCTTTCTAGCCATAGGTTCTTGGCCCAATAATGGTGATAGGAATAGTTTTTCACATTGAGGGATAAGACTAAAGTCCAACAGAAAATGATTACAGACATGGTATTCATGCCACACTTGCAAGCCAGTCATTGTTGTAGTTCATAAGGCTCAAGCTAGGTAAGATTAATAACTATTCTTCTCTGGTAGAATGCACAGTACCTTCCAGCACTGTAATAGTTATCCAATAGAGAAGAAACTTCCAGGTTAGACTTCTCCATGTTCTAAGATTTAAGAGCACGGTGTCTCCAGCAATAGGATCACCAAGTTTTCTAGAGGGTAACCAAGAGCATTGGTAATAGCCTGTAATAATTGATTGTCTTTGAGACCTTACTGGCCAACAATTCCAAAAGAAGTAACCTATATTAGAAGTAGGCCCTTTATTTGTTCCCTATGGTGTCTAGTAGGATCATTGTTGCCATATCATTATCCAACTCTATTTTAACATGTGTGCTTATGTGTGTGTGATGAGGAGGGGTGCTAGAAAGAAAAATTCTTTAAGAGTAAGGTAAATTATTAAAAAAAAGAAATGCAAAGTGGCCACAAAACCTTACTACTAAGGAGTTACTGTTATATGTTAGCTGCTAGGAAAGGTAGAATTGGTTTTCTTTTTCTTTTTTTTAAATTAATTAATTTTTTACATTCCATATTTTATTCCCCTCCACCTCATCCACCCTCCAACTGTTTCACATCCTATACCTTCTCCCCAACCCCTGACTTCATGTGGATGTCCCCACCTACAACCCCACCTGACCTCTAAACTCCCTGGAGCCTCCAGTCTATTGAGGGTTAGGTCCATCATCTCTGAAGGAACACAAACCCAGCAGTCCTCTACTGTATGTGTGTTGTTGGCTTCATATCAGTCGGTGTATGCTGCCAGTGTTTGAGAGATCTCAGGGGTCCAGTTTAATTGAGATTGCTAGTGCTCCTACAGGATCGCCCTTCTCCTCAGCTTCTTTCAGCCTTCTCTAATTAAACAACCGGGGTCAGCTGCTTCTGTCCATTGGTTGGGTGCAAATATCTGCATCAGACTCTTTCAGCTGCTCGATGGGTCTTCCAAAGGGCAGTCATGCTAGGTCCCTTTTTGTGAGTACTCCATAGCCTCAGTAATAGTGTCAGGCCTTGGGACCTCCCATTGAGCTGGATCCCACCTTGGGTCTGTTGCTGGACCTTCTTTTCCTCATGCTCTCCATTTCCATCCCTGTAATTCTTTCAGACAGGAACAATTATGTGTCAGAGTTGTGACATGGGATGGCCCTCCTCTCTCTCATTTGATGCCGTGTCTTCCTGCTGGAGGTGGGCTCTATAAGTTGTTGGACATTTCATCTAAGGTCCTCCCTTTGATTCCTGAGAGTTTCTTACCTCCCATGTCTCTGGTGCATTCTGGAGATTTCCTCCCCCCCACCAACCTCCTATCTTCTAAGGTGCCTGTTTCCATTCTTTCTGCTGGCCCTCAGGGCTACAGTCCTTTTCCCTCACCTAATACCAGATCAGGTTCCCTTCTCTCCCTTCCACTCCTCTGCCCTGTCCACTCTCTGTCCCAGTTCCCTCCAAGGTCCCTCCCTCCCTCCCCATTTGTGATTGCTTTCTTCTCCCTCCCAAGTGGGACTGAGCTATCCTCACTTGGGCACTTCAGCTTGTTGACTTTTTGAGTTCTGTGAACTATACCTTGGGTACTCTGTACTTTTTTGTTTCTTGGCTAACATCCACTTATTAGTGAGTATATACCATGAATGTCCCTTTGGATCTGAGTTAACTCACTCAGGATGATATTTTCTAGTTCCATCCATTTGCCTGAAAAACTCAGGATGTCCTCATTCTTAATAGCTGAATAGTAACAGTATTCCGTTGTGTAAATGAACCACATTTTCTGTATCCATTCTTCTGTCGTGGGACATCTGGGCAGTTTCCAGCTTCTGGCTATCACAAATAAGGCTGTTATGAACATAGTGGAACATGCACCCCTGTAGCATGGTGAAGTATCTTTTGGATATATTCCCAAGAGTGGTATAGCTGGGTCTTCGGGTAGATCTATTTTCAATTTCTGAGGAACCTCCAGACTGATTTCCAGAGTGGTTAGCTTATTCCAAATAAAAGACTGGGGATTTGGTCTACCTAGAGCAGAGAGCAGAACACAGAGCTGTCAGCTTGCATCCCATCACTGATTCTGAGTCATTCTGCTGCTCCTAAACAACACCCCTTCCTCAGGACCCCTGACTAAGCTGAGGCTAGTTTGGTTAGTTCTCTCTCTCTCTCTCTCTCTCTCTCTCTCTCTCTCTCTCTCTCTCTCTTTCGTGTGTGTGTGTGTGTGTGTGTGTGTGTGTGTGTGTGGAGAGAGAGAGAAAGAGAGAGAGAAAGAGAGAGAGAGCGCAAGAGGGAGAAATGAGAAAGGAAGTTTCTTTAGTAGTAGACTTCCATATGGTGTCTTTGAGAAGTATATGGTGTTATTTTTCCCTCCCTGTATTCTCTTCCACCTTCCCCCTCCCTGATCCTAACCCTTCTTGTTCCATTATTCCCTTATCTTTTATACTAGTGCACTCTAGCTCTCCTCCTTAGAAAATTAATTCCCATAACAGCTTAATGATTTCCTGATTCTCTAATTATATTCCAAATGGAAGACACATATCTGAAGATTCAAAGCTAATATTCACAAATGAAAGAAAGTATTTGATAGCTATCTTTCTGAGTCTGGGTGGCCTGGCATGATTGTTTCCAGATCCATCTATGCATTTCAATTTTCTTCATAACTAAATATTTCACTATGTAAATAAACATTATCAATTTATTAGATGGGTATCTAGGCTGTTTCCATTTCCTGGTTATTGTGAATAGGACAGCAATGGATATTTCTGCAAAGAACCCTAATAGTGCAAGCCCGAAGATCCAAAAAGTGGAACCCCATAAAACTGAAGAGTTGCTGCACAGCTGAAGAAGATACTACCATTTAAGTGATGATGCAGCCCACAGAACAGAGAAAAATCACCTTTACTAGATATGACAAGCAAAAGACTAATATCTAGAATATTACAAAACACTCAAAAATTAAGAATCAAAAAAACAAACCACCCAATTAAAAACAGAGCATAGAACTAAATAGAGAGTTTTCAAGAGAAAAATTTGGGATAAAAATTGTTATATACAAATAGCTAAGGAAAAATATTTTTCAATATTGTTGGCTCACCAGAGAAATTCAAATTAAATCTGCTTTGAAATTTGATTTTACCTGAGTCATGATGATGATGATGATGATGACAATGGCTGGAGGAGATGTAGGGAAAGGCTGCTGGTGGAAGTGTAAACTTGTGCAGCAATAAAAGTCATTGTTTCAGTTTCTCCATATTAACTGATACATGTATTGTGTACTAATAAATGATGTATTTTATTAATATACCATGGGCTGCCAAAGTGATAAAAGCCAATGTATATTCTGCAGTGTTTGAACAGAATGTTCTGTTAAGTCCATTTGCTGTATGATGCAATTTAATACATATGCTTCTGTTTCCTTACTGTGTGACATTATCTATTAATTGGTGAGAGTAGAATATTGAAGTCACCCAAAATTATTGTAGTGGGGTTATCTGTGACTTTATATCTAGTTATATTTGTTTTATGAAATTAGGTGCACTGCTGTTTAATATGTGTATGTTTAAAATTATAATGTCCTCTCAGTGAGTTATTCCCTTAGTTAGTATGAAGTAGAATTATTATTATTAGTAGTAGTATTATACTAATAATACTTATAAACTCTACTAATAATAATTAGTAGTAGTAGTAGTAGAATTTATGTCTTCTAATTTTGGTTTGAAGTCTTTTTTTAGATCAAAAAATGTCTGTTTGTGAATTATTTTGGCTATCTTGGATTTTTTGTTTTTCCATATGAAGTTGAGAATTGCTCTTTCCATGTCTGTGAAGAATAGTGTTGGAATTTTGATGGAGATTGCACTGAATCTGTAGACTGCTTTTGGTAAAATGGCCATTTTCACTGTTAATCCTGCCAATCCATGAGCATGGGAGACCTTTCCATCTTCTGAGGTCCTCTTCACTTTCTTTTTCAGGAATTTTAAGTTCTTGTCATACAGATCTTTCACTTGCTTGGTAATAGTTACACCAAGATATTTTATACCATTGGTGGCTATTGTGAAGGGTGTTGTTTCTATGATTTCTTTCTCAGACTGTTCATTATTTGTATAAAGGAAAGATACTGGTTTGAGTTAATTTTATATCCCTTTGCTGAAGTTGTTCATCAGGTGTAGGAGTTCTCTGGTGGAATTTTGGAGGCCGTTTACATATACTATCATATTATCAGCAAATAGTGATACTTTGACTTCTTCTTTCCCAATTAGTATCCCCTGATCTCATTTTATTGTCCAATTGCTCTGGCTAAAACTTCAAGTTCTATACTGACTAGATAGGGAGAGAATGGGCAGCCTCTTCTTGCCCCTGATATTAGTGGAATTGCTTCTAGTTTCTCTTCATTTCATTTGATGTTGGCTGTAGGTATCCTAAATATTGCTTTTTAAACAGGAAACGGTAGTGGGGAGGGGGGGGGGCGTTGAGAGACAGTAGAGAAGGCCAGAGGGCCAAGAGAATGAATGGAAATATGCAGCCTCTGGGGATGGAGGGTAGGAGGAACCCTCTAGAAAGTTCCAGAAACCTGGGAGGTGAGAGATTCTCAGGACTCAATGGGGTAACCTTAGCCAAAATGGCCTACAGTGGGAAGAAGGAACTAAGAATTCACCTCCAGTAGACAAACAGGGTCTCAAGTGGAGGGACAGGGTTACCAACCTACATTCAAATTTTCTGACCCAGAATTACTCCTGTCTAAAAGAACTAGGGATAAAAAATGGGGAAGAGGCTGAAGGAAAGTGGTCCGGTTACTGGCCCTATTTGGGGTCCATCTCATGGGTGGGGGGCACTAAGGCCTGACACTATTACTGATGCTGTGATGTGCTGTCCTCTCAGAGGTTCTACTAGCAGCTGACCAAGACAGATGCAGATACTTACACACAACCATTGGACTAAAAACTATTAAATAGTAGTTTTTAATTCTTGTAATTTTGTGACTGCTATTTTTTGATGTTTTCTTAGTTTTTCATTCGGATTAGTTACTATTCTACTGATTTATTCTATCCTGCAGATTGTTTAGTGTTTATCTTTCTCTTTAGTCTGAAAAATTCCTTCCAGTATCTTCTCTGCAGCTCCTGTAGAGACTACAAATCCCTTTATCTTTAACATGGTAAGTTTTTCCCTTTTTTTTTTTTTTTTTTCAGTTATGACTATTTGGCTGTGTATTATAGTCTAGGTTGGCAACTGTACTGTTTCAGAACTGGAAATATACTGTTCCAAGCACATCTGGATTTTTATTTATTTTAATTAGCTAATTGAGGTCTCATTATGCATCCCTGCCCAGTCTGGAACTCCATATGTAAATTAGGTTGGCCTCCTCATGAAGATCCTCTATTCTCTGCCTTCTGAGGGATCAAAGGCAAGCACCAGCACAATTCTGGCTTCTAAAGTTTCTACTGGAAAAAAAAAAAAAAAAAAAAAAAAAGAGCTGTTCCTCTGGTTGGCCTGTCTTTCTCTGTGGTGTTTCTTAGTTTTCAGTACAGCTTTTTGTTCTGAATAGTGTTTTAACTATGATGTAGAGAGTGTCTTTTCTTTTGTTCTTTCTTCCTTTTTTTTTTTTTTTATAAAGTCTGATTTGGAGTTCTAGATACCTTCATCTGGATCCTAATAACTTTCCTTGGATTTGAATTTTTCTGGTACTCTTTATGGAACATAGTTTCTTTGCTTTTAGTATAAATAGCCTTCTCCTCCTCTTCCTCTCCACCCTTTTTCGCCTCCTCCCATTTGGCCCATAAGTCATACACTGGGTCATTTTACATTCTATGCGCGAGCATTTTATTCATTTATCTTTGTTCCTGACTGAATGTTACAATTCCCCTACTTTGTCTTCTGTCCCTAGTACAATGGCTTCCTTGTGTGTTCTGTGATAGGGCTTCCCACTGAGCCTTTTATGTAACTTATTGAATTTTTCACCTTTAGCTTTCAGTTCGTTTTTTCTCCAGAATTGCTATCTCTTTATTGAATTCCATTTTTCTATCCTGTGCGGACTTCCTTATTTCATTCAGCTGGGATGTGTTCCCTTGAAAGTTATTGAAGAGTTTGTTGCATCCTCTTTGATTCTCTTGGACAGAGTTAATGATCATTAGTCATTCATTTGAATTCTCCAAGGGTTTCTCTAAGTCACTCTCAATGGCGGCCATCACTGCGGATGGGCTCATTGTTGGAGGAGACTTGCATTGATTTTTCATACTACTTGAATTTTGCACTAAGGACTTGCATATCTGAACTTGGGCATAGGTGGGTAGAGGCTTGGTTTGGTTATGTTGTTGTTTGTTTTTTACTTAATCTCTTTTCTTCTTTCCAAGGGACGTCCTTGCTCCATAACATAAGAAAGGGACAGATTGTAGTAGCGTTGAGGTGTCATTTTCTTCTGTTAGACTTGTGTTTGGGGTAACAGGCTCTAGCTCCAGTACTCTCCCGAGAGCAGAATACCCACTGCAACAGTAGTAACTACTGAAGTAGACCTACTATGGAAACAGAGTAAGAATCAACTAAAACACTTTTTTTCTCTGAAGTAGCAATTACTTTGAAGGGCAAAAGGACAGAAATTGTAACCGACATATAAGTTACTCTGTGTTTGGAAACAAAGTGTAAAGAATTAAACAATGTAAGAATAATGATCCACACTGTGTTGATAGAAAGTAGAGAAATAGAATATAAGTAGAAAGGAGAATGTCAGGAGGAGGAGCAGGGAGTTTGGGTTAAAGGTAGATTGAAGAGGTAAACAAACATCATCAGATAGCATAAAGACCTCGGTCAGCTCTATGGAGTCTGAGCCACAGAGAACCAGTAAAGCAGACCAATCTATGTTCTTTGAGTGAGAAACTGAAATGGAGTAAGGAGGAAAAAAAAGACCAAGAACCTGCTAAATTTATACCAGGCATAAACAAAAGGCGATGAAATGAATGCTGAGGAGAGATGTGCAGGGATGAGGGATGTGAAAACACACTGACAGAGACTGGGATCAGGCTCAGATCTCTCAGCACTCCTTTCCCAGCGCTTAGAAATCTGTGCTGCCCCTGAGAAGGCCCCTGAGATGTGTGGTCTTTCCCTAGGATTAGATTACAGATGCTGGTCCAGACCATGGGCTGTGCTCTTTCTATCCTGAGCTGCAGCTGGCTTTCCTGTGTCTGCATTCCTTCAGAATTCTGGTTGCAAACCAAGCCCTATCATCCTTTAGAAAGCACACATCAGATAAAGGCGGAAACAACCTTTTCACATCACTACAGAAAAGAATTTCAAACTGAGGAAGTAGAAGGTATAGTTGGAGTTTATTGGATGTATTCCCAACAGATTAGGAACAGAAGCTGAGAATAAGGGCTGTGCTCGAGGAAGAAACAGAAGACACACCCAAGAGCATGGGTGCAGGCATCTCAGAGGAATTTTTAACCTAACAAATGTTGTCTTTATCATGCCTAGGATGCAAGTAATGTTTACAGTTTATCATGTTGCTAAGCAATTCAAATGACATCCTAGAGTGTGGCTGATAATATAAAATTAATAGGTAAAACCTTAGCATCCAAGCACCCAGGTGTTACCAGAGTTGTTGGGATGTGTGTATTCACCTCCTGCTTCCCTCACAGAACCTAGTACTGGAGTTGTGAGGGTCAGAACCTGGGGCCCAGAAGTCCTTATCACCTAGGCTTGGCAGCTGCCCTCCATAGACCTCTTTAAGATACAAAGTAATAGCAAAAGGAAGAAAAAGGAGATAATTTTATGTGGCAACACTGGAAAAGGGGACAAAGAAATCTAGTTACCTCAATTGTCTATTTTTAGGATCCTAACATAAGGTTTAAGTAGCAGGGAAGGGGTATCCCTGAGTAAGCTGTCCCAGTCAAGGTGTGGTCCTGTTACCATCTCAGCTCCACTCTCTGGAGGTTGGTATGGCCTGCTATAAATCTCAGCATGTTATAAATCTCTTCCCAGGAGACAGGCTCCCCATCTGGCTGGCACCAGTCTTCAGGGGTTTCCTCTTCCTAGCATGAGACTCCTGAGAAATTTCTAATTTTAAGAAGTCTATTGTTTCAAAAGTCCCCCTCCCCTACCCCTAAAGGCACAAACATCTCCTTAGAATATTTTCATTCCTAGTAGGATGCTTATGGGCAAAATGGGAGCAGTTAATGATATTCTTATTGTTAAAAAAAAAAAAGTTAATAGTTTTGCTTCCAGAAAACACTTAAGTGAGTTGGAGCCCCACTTGAGGTCACGCACATTCATGTCTTAAAGTTGACTTATTACTATGTTAACATTTTCATTAAAAAAATATTTCTTCCACATTGGCAACCCTCATAACACATAATTGTGCAGCAATCCTTGATTCTTAGCCAGCAAGAAACTTTAATGAGACTCTAGACTGGGGGGTTCCTTTCCATGCCTGTGACTGGGTAACTTTCTGTCCTTCCATCCTATCTTGCCTATGCAGAAGAGGAAAAACAAGCCCAAAGCAAAGAAACCCAAGGAAGTGTCTGTCTAAGGGCCTTGGATAGCTTTTGCTTTTCTTTGTATTCCCCAAAGCAGAGGTGAAGGAAACCACAGGCCAGGAGGGCATCTGGATAAACTCAGTCACTCCTGCTCATTCCTCCCAGATTTGCTTTCAATTACAATGTCTTATCACTCTAATACAATAGCTATTTCTACATGTTATATTGGAGTTTAACTGGAACACAATCTCACTGTTAATACAGGGGCACGTAGATGCTTGTCAAAAGGCATGGGGTATACAATGGAGTGAATCTAATGTAAACTATGGACTTCAGTCAATATTAATGTGCCGCAGTTGGCAAAGCAACCACTACAAATTGCCCTGTTATGAAACATGTTAATAAGAAATTGTGGGGGATATAAACTCCTTTGTACCAGTTTTCCTATACCCTAAAAATAGTTCCTAAAATTGAAGTTTATTAATTTAAAAGATTAGAATAAAGAAGTCAGAATCAGAACCCGAACCAAGTGGGACTAAAAATAAAATCCAATGGCCTGCAGGCTAAGCTTCTGGGATCCTGATGTCAGAAGCAAAAGAACCAATGATGTGGCTGCAGCGCAGAGCCTATTATATCAGGCCTACAGTGGAACATTGGCACCAAATGGCCACTGTTGCTCTGACATCACAGCGCTAGGATTACTTATGCAAAACCCTCACAAGATTAGACACACTAACACTCCCTCGGGAGGAGGGTTCACAAGGTATGCAAGGAACCCACTCAGAGGCAACACATAAAACCTCACAGGAGGCTCCACCCCTTCCAGAGATACAGGTTAATGATGGCTGGGAAGGAGCTTTTCTTCAGTGATGTAGGTGCTTCTACGTTTCCCATGTTCCTTTATTAAGTAAATTAAAGGCAAACTAGACTTGGGTAGAATCATTCTTTGGCCTGCTGTTGGTGATCACATACTTGTTCACATCTCTACAGAAAAAAAGTTGGCACAATAGAGTTGAAGACAAAACTGCTTGGTGACAGTGGCAGTTTCTCCACCTTAGGGCCACTCTGTACTTGGTATGGAAAGAGTAATAAACTCTTAGCTTCCACAGAAAACTGGAATGACCTAGAGAATGTAAGGCTATGATCTATGCTTTATTTTTATAATGTTGTATACATGATAAGCATGGAGTTGACATTGTGACTGGATTTTAGATTCAGAGCATCTTGGGTTTGGATCCCTTTAGTGTTTGGTTGGGTGACTGTCAGGAGCTGTGAAATAGGCAGTATAAACCTGGAGTCACTGTAATAGAAGGATGACATGCCTAAAGATACACCCAACCCCAGCTCAGGCTCAGAGAAGTCCACCTGTTCTTGCTGGTCCTCCAAAGCCTCCCACAGACCCCTGATCCCCCCCCCCCCCACCAACAACTCAGTGATAAGCTGAGGTTTAGCCTCCTGCACATCCTGAATCAGAAATCATTCCTTAGAATTCATATACTGAATAGTTCCTGGAATCCTTCCTCTGCAACACAAAGTCCAAGTATGCCTGAGTCCCTTACCCAGAATGGTATAGGATTTGCATACAGCCTACGCACACATCCTCACACTCATGTTAAAACATCCAGATATGAGGACATCTGACACAACATAAGTCCTACAAAACACTGGTTGTGCCATATTGCTTAGGGCATAATGACAAGAACTCTATTTGTTCCGTACACACAATTTAAAACTTATATTTTCTGTGGTTGTGTGGATCGCTAACTGCAGGATCAGCTAATACAAAAACTATGTATGCCTCAGAATCAGCAGAGGAAGCTCTAAGCTCAGAATATAGTGAATGGGGACAGTGCAAGGAAATGAGTCTTTCTGGTAGAAAGCATGTGCTACCATAAAGGCCTAAAGCTAAGTGGTCCTCTCAGGAGAAAATCTAGTAAAGAATAAAGGAAGGAGAAGCCTCGGTGGGGGAGAGACAATATAGATGGCAGGTATGTGAGAGGTACCTTTGTAGGGTCCCAGGTAGGGACATAAAACGGGCAGGGGAGGAAAAGCATTTGGGGGTGGGTAGCCATGGACCACAGAACTAAAATGAGAGAACAAGACAAGTCATCCCACACTCTGACTGAAGCCAGGCAGACTAATCTGTTTATTATTCTTTTTTTCAAAACAAAACTAAAAATCTTTGAGAAGTGCATTCATCACAGTTAAAAGCTTCCTGAAATCTGTCAGCAGAACATGACATCCTGGTGAGGCAGAAGCGAGAGCGGTGGCATTGCTTGTCAGCCTGGGCCATCTTTCCCATCTCCACTTCACTGCCCCATTACTGTGCTCAGGCTGCTAAACCATTTGGCCAGCAGTGCAGCCCCACCCCAAGCCTGAACTTAGCTACACAGCATCAAGATGTCACAGTTCCAGCCAGCTCCGCCATGATACCCAACACAGCCAGAGCCTGACAGGCTCCCTGCAGGAGAGGTTCTAAAGTGTTCACAAAGTAGACAGTGGTCCAGTGACCAAGACTAAGGTCCGCAGAATGATGATCCCCAGCCCTGGATCTTCTAACCCTGTAGTATCAGCTCTGTCCTGTGCTCTCGCGAGTCAGAGGCTGGAAAGAAGAGTGACGTCATCATCGTTCATGCTTAATGTTGGCTTCACTTGGCTCTAAGGTGACTCCGCTGCCATTCCTGGGGACTTCCTTCTTGCTCCAGTCCTTTTCCATGTACAATTCAGCAAGCACGGGGCAATGTTCAGAAGCGACTCCACCCCAGGACCAGTTATCTGGAATCCAAGGGTTTGTGAGCCCTTCTCTCACAACGGCCCAGTGACCTGAAGAGAGAGGAGAGACCAAGAATTAGAGCAAGGGTGGCCAATGCTGTTCACCTGTAAGTCAAGCTGCCCTGACAGCCTTCCTCCATTAACCAAAAACTCAGGGTCAACTGTGTCTTTTTAAAAAATTTTTTCACATACTATAAATGACAGTAGTTTACTCTCACAGACATTGATGGCACCCAGAGACCAGGCTTCTTATCCAGCTAAACAGAGAGCAGGAGAACCTACTACTTGTTCATACAGTGTTACCATTGAGACCAACAAAACTAAACATAAGTGGTATTTTACCATTTTTTGTGAATATTTTAACTTACTCTTAAAATTTTTACACATGGATACAATATGTCTTCTTCACATCCATTCCACTCTCTTTAGAATTTGACCTCCCAAATACATCTCCCTCCCTCCCAAGTTTATGCCTTCCTTTTTATTATAACCTACTGAATCCGATTAGCATTTGTAATTAATTTTATAGTGTTGGGGATTAAAGTCAGAGCCCTGCATATGTGAGGCCAGTACTACACTATACCTCTACTGACAAATGAGCATTTGACAAAGTTAATGAAGCACTTCACAGAGCATACATCACTAAGAAAGCGTTAGCAGACAACTGCTTCCTTCAGAAAGGATGAAAAAGAGAAACTTATAATGGTTATTGAGAAAGTATTAATAAATAAAAGGAGAAATGTAAGAAATGAGAATTATATCTGAAGACCACAAAGAATTGTAAAACAATTACAACAATTGTACAATTCAATGGTAACATTGCTGCTCTGTGATATGTGACATCAGGGTTAATGTACAATATGAAGGGCCTGGATTCCAAGTTTGGCCTGGGCAGCATAGCTGACAGTCGTGGCAGTAGAATTGTCTCCACACCTCAGCTTCCACATCTTGGTGGTGGGGAACAAATGAAAAGATGGCTTGGCTTCACCATTTCTGACAGAAGTGCCTCCCACAAGTGCCCTCCAGGCAGCCCAGTAGCCCTGGGCCCCAATGCACGTTCTACAAATCACATCTTGCCAAGACCTATAACAGTCAGTGCCCAGTAGAGGCCCAGGGGAGCCCTGTAGGCACGGTGGCTACACCTATGTAGGCATGGTCTCCTCACCTATGAAAGTATACAGTGTACCTCATTCCACAGCACAGCATTTGACTATTTGACAAGTGTTCACTGAATGACTAAGTGTTTTTAATGTTCAGGAAAGTTAACAGTTCATCTCTGAATCTCGACCCTGATGACCTACAGAGATGACTATAACTGGGTTTGCATACAAAATGCCTACAGAGACTAGTGCTTATTTTTAAATAATTGGTCACATGACCTTCCCTCTTAAATGTGTCTCTGATCCAATAATGATACAGTCTTTGTTTTGCCATAGACTATAAGTATATGCAGAAGAGGAAGATAACTAGCATTGGCTACCTCAGATGCTTATAGGTCCTCAGTCTGCTGCCGAACAGAGACACCAGGGGGAGGCTTCCCCTACCTGTGAATACTTTCTTCAAGCTTTTGCTGATCCAGATGTTGTCCATTGACTTGGAACCTTGAGGATTCCTGGTGCTGATGTTGGTGAAGGTGTGAGCCGGGATCAGGTGGTGAAATTTTTCCCTCCTTAGGATATCATGGTCACTGCTATCTGGCCCTTGGCCAAAATCCCCTAAAATAACAACATCTTTTTCTCCTGGGAATAAAAGAAAGAGAAATCAAGAAGAGAAGGTAAGAAGCAAAAACCAGCATTAACAATGACCCCTTGAAAGGGACTGAGAATCTCTGGTTTGACCATTCAGGATTTAGGGCCATAGGCCTGGTTCTTATTTCCCTGTCTTTTCTCGTGTAC
This sequence comes from Apodemus sylvaticus, assembly GCF_947179515.1. Classification (NCBI taxonomy): domain Eukaryota; kingdom Metazoa; phylum Chordata; class Mammalia; order Rodentia; family Muridae; genus Apodemus; species Apodemus sylvaticus. Next base: position 107,658,550 of record NC_067478.1, read on the forward strand.
CCACTGATAATGAACATAGGATAATTTAGAAACAAGGCAGAGTGTGAGACAGAAACACCCCCATCCAGTGTGTCTGGGCTCTAAACTTACAGTGGGGAAAGGAAAAAAAAGCCTTGCTCATATATCTAACAATGGTTCAGCAAACCTTTAGAGACCGTCTTGTTAGGACCTGCCTGTGCAGGAGTCAGGGATGGATCCTGTCCTCTGGGACTTCACAGTCTAACAGAGAGACAAAGGAGGAGACTGCTAGGATCAGAGTGTAGGTCTGAAACCAGAAACAGGTACTGAGGGCATGTGGCACAAGGGGGCTGGCCAGGGAGGCCGCTGGAAGGTCAGAGCTGGCTTTAGTCTTAGAGGATGCATAGGAAATATCAGGATGGTAAAGAGGAGATGTCAGCCATCAGGGAGCAATGAAACAATCTTGTTTTGGGGGGGAGGGTGGGGGGTGGATGGCAGAACCTGGAGAAACCGGATGCTTCCAGAGTGAAGGTTTAAGAAGCCAGAGGTGGGCAGGCTGGAAGGTAAAGGTGCCTGCTATCAAGCCTAACGCCTTGAATTCAATACCCAAAACCTACATCGTGGAAGGAGAGAACCAGCTCCTGTAAGTTGTACTCTAGCCACCATGTAAGAGAGACAGGCAGCAGCTGCTCTCTAATGGGTGGGCATGTACTCTCTGCCTGGGAAGCAGGTCGGAATAATGAACCACCAGCAAGACCGGGTGTCTTCTCATCACCCAGTGAGCAACCCAGAGCACCCAAGCAGACACTTTACACTGCTCTTGTGCAGGTCATTTCTTAGACTGTCCCCAAAATTTACAGCTGTAAATCATGCTGAAGTGAGAAGGTCACCCAAGTATCTGTGTCTCTGCTTTCTGTGCTATACAGCTGAGAAGTTAAAATATGGTCCTTGTCCCTATTCTAGATAAGTGATACTGGCCTCGTTACCAGAGGCCATTCTACTGTCAATCCAGCAACGGGAGTAATGCCTCTCTGCGCTCACACCAACAGTGAGCATCCTCAGCCAAACTATTTGGCACATCTTCTTCCTATACGTAGACAAATCCGACGTGCTCCGGGGCCTTGGGGATGGAGCACCCACACAAATTACTTAGAATTCTGCACAAGACTTTATTAACTCATCCACGCATCTGTTCCCATAAGTATGCACTTCCTGGTTATATATTTTAGAACCCGACTCATAGTCACTTACTATACTATTTACTTTGTTCCTTTGCTTTTAGAGCAAGGACCCTGTGGTTCCCCTCCCCACCCACACCATGCTGTCTTTTAGTTTTTTGGTCTGAGTGCTTTCATTCTTTGTGACCTGCCAAAGCACCCCAGGGTCACCTCTATCTCTTCTGGTCTAGCCCTAGACTCAGCCACTTCTCCAAGGAACCCCATTTCCACACAGCCATGACGGGGTGGGGCACAGACACCTCTTTCCTCGGGGTACTAACGATTCCTTAACTGACTACAGAAGCTCTCTTTATGTTAAAAGAATAGTGGTCCTCTGTTACACAGATAGGCTTTTCATCTTTGCTGCAGTGACAACAAAGTCAAACAAATGTTCGATCAGCATTTATGGTTTGGATTCTTTTTTTTTTTCTTTTTGTTTGTTTTTTTGAGGCAGGGTCTTGATGTAGTTCAGAATGGCCCGGAACTCATAACCATTCACTGCTAGAATTAGAAACATGTACCACAATTTCCTTTTCCCTCTCTTTTTTCTTTCTTTTTTCTTTCCTTTTTCTCTCTTCCCTTTTTTCTTTTTCTTTTTTAACAAAAATCCATCCCTATTTTTACTTATTACTTTGAGACAAGACATTCTGGAAATTGCCCAAGCTGCCTGCAATCCAGGTAGGCCTTGAATATGCAATGCCCTGTTTCAGCTTCCTACAATAGACAGAAGGAGGAGTGGCCTTACAGAGTTAACCCTACTGCACCATTTCTATGAACTCTACTTCCTGTCCCCATGCTAGGAGAAAATAGCTGGGTGACTCTGGCCACTGTCACCTCTCAGCTTGGGAGCTGTAGGCGGGGTTTCTACCAAAGGAAGAGAACAATCCTTTTCCTGATAGTTGTTGACAAGCGAACAAGAGCCCAGAGTTCCTGTAAGTGCCTGGCACAGGCCCTCCCAAGCAGTACAGACCTCCTTCCTTCTCAGCTGAGCCACATTAGCAGAAATTTACCAGAGACACCGCAGCAGAAAGGACTTTCTTGTGTGTTAATAAGGGCTACAAGGAGAGGGCAGGGGACAAGTGGAAAGGTTGTCCCTTTGAAGTATTTTAGACATTTCTCTCATCGCCTGCAGGAAATGGATAGTTACGGAGTATTTCCCAAGTAATATGAATAGGAATCCAAAAGAACAATGGCCCCCAGCCAGCTCAACTAGATTCCCATGGACTGGGTTGACCCTTGTGGGGAATTTGCTGCAGGGAAGCCATAGTCCCTAGGTAACGAGGTTTCTGTTGCCCTCAAGCAGCTCATGAACAAAACAGCATATCCAAGACCTTCAGCAAATTCCCTTCGCCTTGGTCTGAGTACACTGGTATTACTGACAGCTAAAGGGAAAGAAATCCAAAGTGAAATGATACAAAAGGCCAGCAGGGGGCACCTGTGTGCTTCAAATGACAGCCCTCCCGAGGGGAGGACCCGTGAGAAGCCTCTCCCAGCTGCTCCACTTCCTAAAACTTAGATCACATCCATGATATGAATCAGGGTGAGCCCAAGCTGTTTTGGAATACCAATGCCGGTTTCTCACAGGAAAACTGACTTGAAAGTATTGCTGAACAGACCCCAAGACTGATGATGTCCTGGGTCAATGACTCGTCATGGAGCCCTTACAGTACTGTATTGTCACACACTACACTGACCACTTCTTGGATAGCATGGCATTTAATTCTCACCGCTCCCATGAGACAGATGACGTCACGTTCTCCTCTTTGCAGGTAGAAAGCTCAGACTCTGAATAATTTGCCCAAAGTCATGACGGTGGCTCTCAAACTCAGAGTTTGTCACAAAGAGTAAGGGAGGAAAACGCCTGGGGTTGTGGACTACTGTTCGCCCTGACACATGGAGAGATAAGGTCAGGGTCTGCTGTACAAACTGACCATCTGTGCCAGTAGGAGGAAGACCTCTGAAGGAAGGTAAAAGCTTGCACACACACTGATGAGGAAAACCTGAGGTTCTGGGAGACTGAGGCAGACTACTCCCATTTAGATGGAGAAGACTTTCAGTGGGGTGCAGACCTGAGTACTTGTGGGAAAGCAGGACTCAGCAAGCAGGCAGGAGGCTGGGGTCAGGGGTCAGTCAGCTCAGTGTAGCTTCCCAAATGAAAACAAAGGCTCCTTTTGAATGGGCACATCCAGATTTCTCACAACCCCGCTCTTCTGGCAACTGATGTCTGTCAGAGGTGACATGACTGCAGCTTTGCCCCTAAGAATATGCAGCCCAAATTCTCTTGATCACATGATGGGGTGGGCTCCCTGGTCACTGTTCCCTGAGTTCCTAGGAGTGAGGAAGGAAAGTTCTGGGCCAATTTTTCCCAGAGATCTCCTCAAGTTAGGAAGGGCCAATAACACCCACTGAATTAGCTTCCCACTGAGGTTCACTCCCACACCTCAGGGCCTTCCTAGAAGATATCATGAGCAACCCTGGGCTCACAGAGGGAGACCTTGTCCTCAAGCCCTGATAAGGCTGAAAGAAAAGTTGACAAGAAAGGACAAGCACAAGATCCCTGATGCCAACTGGGTTTTACATTCCAGACCATGGCAGGAAAGGCCTGGAGTTTGCGAGTCAGATATTTCTGTCTCTCTGTGGAGAAAAGGCTTTATCTTCCTCTGACCAGAACCCAGCACTCATCGATCTTCCTTAGCTGCAGGCTGAAGCACTTCCTGAATCCCCAGGGTTGCCAGTTAACAATTAACTGGGTATTAGTGACAACCAGGGGCATTGGGGGTCATGAGTCACTGTCCCTACCTGAATGTGTCAAGGCTGAGTCATGCCGTGGGTCAGTCAACAGGCCCTTTGCAATGTGGAACTTGACTGTTCTGATAAACTCCTGAACTCACTTCCCTGGAAACCAGGGAGAGAATAGTATCTGCTTATGGCTATCAGGAAAAGTACGAAGAAGCATCTTTGTTTCCTTCATCTATGAGACAGAGATGAATAGAAGTGTCCACGGATAAGATAGGGTCTCAAGTCATCCTTTTACTAGGTGCGAGGTGAGTTGTGGGTGAAGTTTCCCACATAGCTACTATTGGATGGGGTAGCTCAGTTTGAACTTGCTCACGTGTTTTTCAGCCTGAAGATCCATCGTTTAAGTAGAATGTTGGTCAGAGCAGGTCCTGACTTGAAACAGAAGCCTGTATATTCATAGTACGCAAAGGTTGAAGCAATCTAAGAGCCTACCAACATATGGGTGGATAGACAATAAAATGAAGCAATACAAACAATAGAGTATTATTCAGCTCCAAAAGGATGGAACGTCTGGCACATTATATGACTGCACTCATCTGGAAAATACTAGGCTAAGTGAAGAAAGTCAGACACAGAGGGAAACACCATGTGCTTCTTCTCATTTGAAGCACGCCATCAAATTCATAAACAGAAAGGACAGTATGGTGACTGTGGGGCACTAGAAGGGACGGAGGACCAGGATTCAGGGGGTACAAAGTTCCAGAAAGAAGATGGCAGTGTTCTGGAGAGAGATGGTGGTGGCCAATGTGCAGCAGTACGGATGTACTGAATGCCACTAAACTTTACCAATCATCCGAATGGCAAACGTGATGCCTATCTTATTACCATAAAAAGGTTTTGAAAATGTGAAGTTATAACTGGACAGAAACATTTCCACAGCCAATTATTTACTGAAACTCCCACTGTGATGGGACAAGTTGGTGACAAGAAGTCTGGGAAGTTAGAAGAGCAGTCAAGACTCAAGAATACAGGAAGGATTTTGAAGTTTCCAGATGCAGTTCTTCGCCTTGTCACCTCCTGTCCCTCCTGCATAAGAACACATGCAGATCTGCAGGTGGCCCCACCAGAGGAGTCAGCCCAGGAAGTGTCATCACAGCAGAGGAATATCCTCACTTATATTTCCTCCTCTAGCCCTCTCCATCCAGGAGGCTGACAGACTGCATCACTGCTACCTTGACACCCACCGGAGAGGCCCTCAGACACAAAGGAAGAGCTTACAGAGAGGTCAGCCAGTACCCACAAGAATAAGGAATACGAGTGCCCCTGGATCCATGACTTCTGCTGATGGGCTGGGCTAAGAGGTCAGAGGTCACAGAGATGATTGGAAAAAAGTCACCATTGCCTGCCCTGAAGAAGTGTGGCCCACCCACAGAGACAGAGATCCCTACCTTTCAGGGTTTCCTGGAGGGTTAGTGCAAAGTTCAATAATCGGTGGCCATCACTGTGGTTCTTGCTTGAATTCTCAGCTCCCGGGAGGGCCAGGGCTGTCAGCTGGAGGTTAACCAGGGTCAAGTCATTACTTCCCACCTGGGTAGCAGGAAATAAATGGATTAATAAATGGTTTTCTACACCCTGTTAGCAATGATAAATAGAAGGAAAGCTAGTTCATACACATAAGAGGCAACACAAGGTGTTTTATTTTAGATTTATGGACTCTAAAGTCCATAACTCTAAAGCCCAGCCTCCTACCTCCATTCCCTCAGACCTGAAAAACTTCACATATCTGGAAGTGGGAGGATTCTTGGTAAACATTTTTGCACAACGGTATGCAAGAAGGAAGTGTCTCTAGTATCTAGATTTACAGACCCAAGGCCATTCTCTGCAAAGCTAGCTTGAAGTTCCCCACCCACTCGTTCTTTGTTCTTTTGGAACCACTGTGTACTAACATCCCCTTTATCCTGATGTCTCTGTAAGAACCAAAGCTCACCAACCAGCCAAAGGCAGACGATCCACCTGGAGTCTGGGCCCCAGGGTGGCTCTCATGGTCTCCTGGTGGTATACACATGTAAGGATGTTTTATCTTCTGGGTATCATAACACTGCTTAGCTGCTCTATGTTTAGCAAGTCTCCCTATTGCCATGGCAACAAACACTAAACACTTCTGAGAAAGGATGAGTGTACAGGTCCCAAGATGTGGAGAGTACCAGCCTTATCATGTAGGTGTGGACCCAGTTCACCATCATCATCACGACTGACAGCTCTATAGATGCTGTTGTCACAGCCAGAGAAACCACCTTGGACTGGGACATGCCGCCTGTGAGGATAAGGTGTCTGTGTCCTAGACCAATGACCGCACTGAACATGGATTGAAGAACAAGAGGTCAGTGGCTGGGCCCGGTGTGATTGCTTCCAATGATTTGAAGCCGTCACTCCCAATGCCATGGCTAGCATTTTCTTTATTAGCCAATTAAATAGAGTTTGCCTTTTTGTTGTTGTTGTTGTTAGCTAAAGACAGTGCTTTACAAGTTGCTTTTGTAAGGTGGTAGGCATTTCTCAAAAAAATAATAATAGCACCAGCAAAACTAGCAGCCTGCTTTTCAGCTACATGAGCTGGTTGTGGCTTCCTGTTCCAGCTAGCCAGAGCCAGGACAAATCACTTAAAAGTTCGATGTATTGTTAGGTTTAAGGATAATCCTGGCCAACACATGGATCAGAACCACAAGTGCCAGAAATACACAGAACCTCATCAATATGGCAGGAAGAGGGACTGAAGGAGCCACTCGGTGACACATCTGTATGACCTACTACTACAAATTTGAGTGATGGGACACGGGCTTATACATCCCATGACAGAGACACAGGCTGTCCCCAAGCCCCACCTCCTGCTGGGGTTAAATGATGCTGGGCTTAGGGGGTAAGTTTAAGGCCCCAAAGTACTGGGGAGCACACAGAAAGAAAGGGTCTTGATGCCCATAGGGAACAGCTTGCTGGGCCCTCGAAAGGGATCAAGCTGCCCGACTCAGAATTCACAGTTAAGTAAGTAGTGATGAGGTTTGTTGTCTCTGTGGTGACTTTCTGGCTTCCTCTCATGTCATCCATCATCAAGGCACTTTGGCGTTCAGGGACGCTGTCAAGAGGTATGCAGGCCACTGCAGAAAGACAAGCCTCAGATCCACACCACCCAGCTACTCTCAGGCAGCTTCTTCACGGACAAGGATATATAACAAGAGGCCGGTGGCAGGGGCCCCTCTGCCCAGAGCTCCATCTGGATCCCACCTCCAACCCAACAAGACCTCAGTGGGCCCATTTTTTTTTTTTTGACATCTAAACAATGAGGCCCGAGGGGCAGTTGAAGAGGAGAAGCTCCTCTCAATTCTGACCCCATTAGCGAGTACCAGACACATGGGGCCCAGTGAACACCCTTGAAAACAGCCTGGGCCCGATCCCAAATGGGTGAGGCTTGGGAATGCCTGATTTTAAGGAAGGTAATTCTGCTGTATAACATGCATGGGAACAGCTCTATGAGCTAGTTTCCCATTTTCTTTTCTTTCACCCTCTATCTATCTGGCTATCTATCTGCTGTTTATCTGACTATGTATGTATACATGTATGTATGTATATATGTATGTATGTATCTATCTACCTACCTACCTACGTATCTATCTATCTATCTATCTATCTATCTATCTATCTATCCATACATACAAACATATCATCTATCTATCATGTATCTATCAACTATCTATCATCTACCTATCAACTGTCTGTCTATATATCTACTAGCTAACTACCTTTTTTTGAGAAGGGTTTTTATTAGGTTTCCTAGGATGTTCTTGGACTCTAGGCCTCAAGCAATCCTTTTGCCACAGTCCTTGTTGCTGAGGCAACAAGGGGCACTTCACTCCTCCCAGACTTACTGTCTTCCTTCTTGCCATGCATTAGATTTTTCTGGGTCTAAGATGCCCTCAAAAATCCCTTCACTCCTGCCCTGTACAAGGTCAACTACCAGAGAGCTTTCAGAATAGGCACTAATCCTTCTCTAAGAGAATATAATCAAGCGAGAAAGGTGTGGCTTCTCTGGGATAGTGTCACAAAGACTTCCCCTTTGGAAGGAACTGGATTTCTAAGGTGACAGGAAGCAGGTACCTTGAACCTGGCGAGGAATGGGCTGGGGCCCACAGCCTTGGCATGACCGTTGCTGGGGGAATTCTCCCGCCCGGGGATGTCTCTCAGCTCCACATTGGCTGCTGTGTCCCATAGGAATCCAGAGTAGCAGGGGCCCTGCGGAGCAAATGGAAACAGGGTCTTGGTGCCAGGTTCCTAATTCCAAGAGGTGCACAGCATTAGGAAAAGCAGAAGAGTCAGGGTCACTCACATGGGGTGCTTCTATAATGAAGAACATGCCTCCAAGCCACAGTCACCCCACACCAATGTCTACTGCAGAGTTTTACTCATGACCAAGGTGCCTAGCTCTTCCCTTTATGGGAGGAGGCAGGAGAAGCACACACCAGGCTCAGAATTGCTTTTGAATGACCACATGACAGGAGGCAACAGCTTCCATCTTCACTTGACAGATGAGGCCACTGCTGTTCAGAGACACTGAGTAAGTCCACTAACATGCCACAGCATAAGTGTCAATATGTGAGTTCAAAGACTCTGAGGGTAAGTTACCACTTCCACAAATGGTGCCTAGCCCCTGGTCACCTCTCAGTCAGTATTTGCCAGATGAATGGAAGTCATGCTTAGGGGTTCTAATAATTTGAAACTGGACTCTCTGCATATGGATAAGGCTGCAAACTGTAGTCTAAAGCCTAGGTCAGAGGCCCTGATGTGGAGGTGCAGAAAATTTGGGGTGTGGTGGGCAAAATTCAAGCCCCCCCCCAATATGGCTCTAGGAATCATAGAAGTTGCTTCCGTTCTGCTAGCTTCGGCCACTGCCTCTGGGGCCTTATGGAAAAAGAAATGCATCAGTCTGTCTACTCCGGCTGAGCCACTGCTGGTCACCAGGGTATTCTTAAGTGCTTGACACCAGGGACAGATCAACAGGTCATCAAACATGTTAGCAGCACTTGACCCTGCTCCTCTATGTTGCAATGGGAGAGGAAGTAACCTTTAACCTTAACCACCTCTGGGCAGCCACTGTCACATACAAAACCTTAGCTCACAACCCAGCCAGTAATTTGACAGGCACACCTCACTTAGACAGGTGTGTTTAAGAGGGAAGTAGGGAAGGCATAAACATGAGTTTTATGTTGTGTAAGAGTCTCCTTGCCCAGCTTGGGGACTCTTATGGAAGAATAGGAGGAAGGATTTGGGGCTTGGGATGGGATAGAAACTTCATAGGAAGCCAAGAGAGTCAACTAACCTGGACCCTTGGAACTCTCAGAGACTGAACCACCAACCAAAGAACATACATAGGCTGAACCTGGGCCTCCCTGCACATAGGTAGCAGATGTGCAGCTTGGTCTTCATGTGGGTCCCGAATAACTGGAGCTGGGGAGGGGAGTATCCCAAAAGCTGTTGCCTGTATATGGGATATGTTCTTTTAGCTGGGCTGCCTGTCTGACTTCAGTGGTAGAGGATGAGCCTAGCCTCATAGAGACAAGATACCTTAGGGGGGGGCCCTCAGAGGAGAAGGGCTAGGAGGAAGGATTGTGGGATAGGGTGACTGGGAGGGGGCAGTGAGAGGGAGGTAAAGTGGGTAAGGAAAAGAGAGAGGGGGGAGGGAGGAAGAGAAGGAGGGAGAGAAAGAGAGGGGGAAGAGAGAGAGAAGTTCCTGGTACCCAAAATGTATATGGGGAATTTTTAGAAGCATCAAAATACAAAAAGAGGCATAGTACATTAGAAATGACTAAGTTATGGCAGATAATGCAAAAATGAACCATGGATAGTGACAAGGAAAAATTAAATTACCCATGGTTTGGGGGGAAAATTATGTTTAAGTACAAAAATTAGGCAGGTGGTTGCGCAGAGAGGAATACCTTCTGGAGCTGATTCGAAGGCTTCTCAGCAACAATAGACCTCCAGCATCCTCGAGACCCCTTCCACTTGCGGATGTTGGGCAAGATTGGCTGGTTCAGCTCTGTACAGAACTGCAAAGACAGAACACAGGTCAGTGTGTGTGTGTGTGTGTGTGTCCATGCATAGCATCCTCAGAAACGAGACACACACAGATGACTCTTAAAAATCTGCTGACTTTCATCCATAGACCAGGGACGACAATGCTTAATTAGGCTACTACAAAATATGGACAACAAAATTTAACAAACAGAAAACGGTGTTTGCAAAGAACCATGCAACTAAAGCCACAAGTTAGAAAGCAAATATTTATCAGTTGGCAAGCCATCAGCACCTGAAGACCCCTTCTGTTCAGGAAAATAGGGGTGCTCTCCACCATTCTAGTCTCCATAGTTCAGAAAGAGCTTCTAGGTCCCTATCCATTCCGTGACAATGGTAGATTCAGTATCTCAGGAGCATCTGGATAAGGATCAGTGCTTTGCTTAGAGCGGCCAAAAATGACCCCAGCTAAATTCCGAGCCAGCAAACTGCTTCTGTGTCCCCCGTTGACTGCCACAGCCCGTGTTCATATATATGATATGCTTGGCTAATTTTTATCTCTTTTCCAATCCTTCTACCACAGCAACCTAAGCACTATAGACATGTACAAAAAGAACGCGCATTCTGTGTCGGGGGACAACATGGCTGTCACTGAGCCAAAATAAAACTACACAGAATGGAAAAATTACTGGCAGCATAGTACAAAGGGCAGTTCCCCGAACACCCTTCCGGGGGTGATTCTTTAAAGGGATCCCCAGTATTATTTCTCAGATTTGCACCCAGTTTTCAAGATGCTCCACCATTTTGGTACTGCCCCTCCCTAATGACAGCCTCTTGTCCCTGAACAAACCCTGTAGCACAGCACTCATTTCTCTCTGTTCACCTGCTCCTCATGCAAAAGGTGCTTTTGTCTGGTTTCCCCCCCCCCCCCCGCCCCGTGTGTGTGTGTGTGTGTGTGTGTGTGTGTGTGTGTGTGTGTGTGTGTTCTATGCATTGTGTGGGAGAGTGAACACAGCCAAGCATATCATATGCATTGGGAGTCCAAAGGAGGATATCTAATCTTATTCCTTTGAGACAAGTTCCCTTAGTGAGCCTGGAGCTAGGCTGGCAACAAGCAAACCAACAATCCTGTGTCTGTCCTCCACAGTGCTGGGGTTACAGGTGTTCACAAGGCCATGACCAGCTTTTTTGTGGGGATGCTGATCTGAAATCAGGGCCTCATGTTTGCACAGCAAGAAGCCATGTTTCGAACCCACTTCCTGGCTTCTTTCATTTGAGCACTATATACTTCTCTGCTGAGCTATTTTTCATCAAGCCTATCTAACCCCACAGGCACCAAAATCTGTAGCTCTGGTTCTGAATGATCTCCTAGGGTTTTCTGTTATTGCTGATGACTTTGTATTTTGAGACACGGGTTTACTCTGCAGCCAAGGCTGCATAACAGAGAAGCTGAGGCACTAGCAAAGAATCAGCCACACACTTGTCAGTGCTACAGAAAAAATGAACCAGGTGGTGGCGGGGAAACCCAGGAAGTTGACTTTAGATAAGGGTTGATTTACAGTCATCAACATGTCTGTATTCCCTGACAGTGGACTCTGTCTGGGCCTCTGTAAACCCTAGGAAATGTCAGAGGACACTAATCTGCAAACCCACGGCAGTCAAACAGGATTCCTCCTGGAAGTTCGATGCCTCAATTTTAACCAGATACTTGGCACACAGATGTATTCTGTGCTGCTGGGTATTTAGGGAGTGTCTACCCAAGAGTTCAGTCACCAGCAACTTTCACTGGTTTTCCGATTAACACTGCCTGGAGCACAGCAGTGGATGATAGCATTACTCTTGGCTAGTAGGGAGGAGAGGCGTGTGTGTGTGTGTGTGTGTGTGTGTGTGTGTGTGTGTGTGTGTCTTCTTGGCTGACAGCCATCAGTTGGAGGGATATAATTATAAACTTGACAAGATGGAACACCTGAAAGAGAAACTCTTAGGCACAATTTTAAGAGCTTCAGGACTAGGTTAAAGGACATTGGAAGACCCACCCTAAATGCAAGTGACATCAGTCTATTGCCTGGGGTCCTAGACTGAATTAAAGGGGAAGCAGCGAGCAGAGCATTGGCATGTGACCAGCTGCTGCCATGCCTTCTCAGAGTGATGTGTACAAAGAGCACAGAGGCCTGGGCTGGGGAGGGTAGGAAGGTACTCCTCTGGGACAATAGAATAGATGCTTTCACCAGGCTGGGTAACTTTCCATAATGACATTAAAGAGGAACTCATCTGTGAAACTAAAATCTCAGTCAAGGCACTGTATGATGGCTTGTACCGTAATGTCGGCATTAAGAGGCAGAAGGACACTGAGTTTTAAGCCCCGCAACCCACAAGCCAAATACAATCCTTCCTTTTTTAAGTTGCTTCTACCAGGGAATGTTACATCAATAAAAAGAGTAACTAATACAGCTGGAAATAAAACACTCTTAAAAATGTGGCTGAGATCTAAGGACAACAGAGATTAGTGAGGGAAAACACCTCCAAGCAATCGCTACAGCGGCAAGGTCATTAAGACCCATGTCTTCACTGCCACCAGAGGCCTCACTGTCCTGAAAGCAGGACTGAGGTGTCATCAGAATCTCCACAGTGCACCGTGGATGGTTAATTATCACAAGTCCCCACCAGGTCACAACTACCATGGAAGCTTACAGAACTCTGGCATCTGAAGGACACTGTCTATAGGCAGAGGTGTCCTGGCAAGCAGAATCCCAACCCCCAGGAGGGTTTTCAGATAGCTGAGGACAGGTGGATCTCTGAATGTACCCCAAATGCATCCAGCTCGGGTGCTCCAGCCAATGGCACTGTTTTCTATGCTCACCACTCTCAGAGATGATCTCTGAGACCATGCTTGAGCTAGTCAAAGTGAGACGGAGTGCTATAAGTACAAATTCTTGGGTGCTGCCTAGTACCAACTTCATTAAACACTGGGTGAGCCTAACAATGCAAATTTGACATCCTCTCGAAATGAACCTAAAAGCTGATTTCATAGGAATGAAAGATACATTTTTGTTAGTCCCTGTTTTGGTACACTCTAGAAGCCCTAAAGGAGGCATCTTCATTGACCCTGATGAGCCACCTTAACTTAGAACATCTGAAACCTGGCCCATGCCATCCTCTCTCAGCCCATATAACACATTACTCCATCATCCCATTATGTTTCTAGGACTGAAAAAAAGAACTATATTTGTAACCGGAGAGGAGTCTTCGTTCGAAGTCCACAGCTAACCTACACAGTAGGACACCTCTTAGGTCCTTGCTGATCAAAGTGAGATCCACAGACCGGCCACAAGAACATCTGCAGGCTCCTGAGACACGCTGCCTCAAAGTCCACAGTTTCCCAGGATGAGTTGGGAGCTGGGGAAGCTGTAAGAATTCAGCATGTCTGCCTTCCCATCAGCTGCACTATGGTAAATGCTTCTGTACAGAACATCCCTGGTATCTCCACACAGCTTACAGTTGTTCATAAGTAAAGTGCCCCCACAGACAGGTGAAGCCTAGGCTCAGGTTTAAGGTCACGACTACACAGCTGGCAAATGCTACTGGGAGGGCCTGAAAATATGTCCTGTCTGCTGTATCCCTTGCCTGACAGGTGGGTCAGAGGGTAGCAAGGTCAGAGGAGCTGAAGCCAGCCCTCTCTTCAGAGTCCTTCGATCCCAGCAAGGCCAATGGGAAACAAAACAAAAACATCTTCAGGAAGCATGTCGAATATGTAGAATGGAGTCCCTTTCAGCTACAAAGTGCAAAGTTCTATAACTTTCAGGAAACTGGCCACAACTGGAGACAATCACATTAAGTGAATTCAGTCTCAGGAAGACTCATGTCACATGTTTTCTCTTATCTGTGGATCTTAAATTTGATACAGACTTGTAAAATCATGTGGACATATAATTAAAGTAGAACCAAAACTCTCTAGGGGAATAAGGGGGTAACAGGAAGGGCAGGGTGGGGGTATAGAACAAGAATGAGTTCATATTCATATTAAGGTGTCATTACATAACCCAGGGTCATGGATAATGAATGTACACTAATGGGACTGAGAAGCATCTTGTAAGCACTCTCAACCTGGACTCTGCCTTAAATTGTTTGAAGTCAGCTGATTCTTCGATAATCTGTTTCACCCACCCAACCAAAGAGAAGAAATAATAGACTCGTGAGTATAAAACAGGAAAAACCAAAATGTCAGAAATGGCAGATGAAAAGTGTATGTTATTCAAAAAATGTGCTCCTGTAATTATGATTTGTTCAACTCTAATACCAATATATCACCCCCCCTCACATTTCTCAAACTCCTACAACTAACTGATCATCAACCTAAATCGGAATTAATCTGGTCCCTGCTCTGTTGTAAGTTAACTATTTGGTATTATTATGGGGTCATGGTGTGTGACTTGAACATTGGATAGAAGTTGGAAGACAACCTCATGGAGTTGAATCTTCTTTATCTTCACCTAGCTATCTACAGGTTTCCACAAGTGCCTTTAACCACTGGGCCATCTCACCTGCCTCTCTTATTCTTAATACAGTTAACTAATAAACCCTAATTGAGTGAGTCTCTGAGGTTAGGCCCAAGACTGAAAGCTGTAACAAATTTCCCTGGGCAATTCTCCAGTTTGAGAAGCTCAGACAAGCTGGACAACTGCTGTGGAGCTCAGCTGTTCTACATCCATCACTCACTGTCTGTGAAGACAGCTTTCATCACTCGAAACAAGAACCACGTTAGCATTTCAACCCCACACCTTGAAATCATACGACTTGTGGCTCTCTGCCACTGACCCATGAGATCACAATATAACATCAAGGTACACGGCAGGCAAGCAATGGTGTTCGGTTGTGAGTATGTCAGTGGTGTTCCACCCTCTACATTCTCAAAGCATGAGTTGCGAGGACAACCACAGGCACAACTTGCTTCTCTACATTCAGTCCAACAGGGAAAAATCTTTAAAAAAAAAAAAAAATTTCCCCACAGCCAGTGACCAGAAGGATGATCAGTGCTATTATATAGCTATAGTGTCCCCAAAAGCCTTTGTATGAAAGCCTCCATCCCCTTGAAGGAGGGACTATGGGGAGGTGGTAGAGTCTTCAAACTCTGGAGCCTACCAGGAGGATATCGGGTTCTTGGGGTTGTGTTTCTGAAGAGGGTACTGGAACCATGACCAAGCTTTCTCCTTGTTGTTGCTTCCTGGCTTTCAGGAGAAGAATAGCTTCCTTTACCATATTCTTTACACCACTGGGTTCTGCCCTGCCACAGGCCCAAAGGCAGCATAACCAACAGACCACAGAATGAAATGTCTAAGACCATGAGCCAAAATAAACTTTTCTTTTTTAAAAGGTGGTTATCTTAGGCATTTTGTCACAGTCACAGAGAGCTGACTAATATAACCAATGAGGAAGAAATGATGGAAATTACTTGATTACTACCCCTGCCCGATGTCTTGGCAACAGGAGGCCAAATAAAACATCTTAATGGCAATCTACAAGGTGCCCAGGGCACCGGCATTGGGAAATGCCAAGACAAAAACTACTGCGGCTATAACCTCAGTGCTTGCTGCACCAGCTGACTGCTTATCTCTGCAGTGACCAAGGGGCCCTACAACATGAAATAACTGCCTTTGTCCACAGACCTTTGCACTTTTTCAATTTACTTTGACCTCTCCCACTTTCTAAAATGAATATTCCTAAATGTCATTGGCCACCGTCTAAGTAAAAATGAAAGCAAGGTTCCAACTCTCCTGGAGGCTTAAAACTTCCTTTTGTAGTCAAGGTAAAGAAAAACCTGGCTCTGTAATCAATTTATACTATATATTTTCAATGGCAGGCACAGAGTTAATTGGAAGCAGACCTAGAGTACTGGTAGGCATTTTAAAGCAAACACCACATGGCCACTTCATCCTGCTTCCTGGAAGAAGCCAACTCCATGATGACGGATTTCCAGATGAGTTGCTTCCCTGGGAGGGCGTTTGATTTGCTTCCCTCATTTTGGACGTGACTTCCCTTTGACAATTAGTTTCCCATATGATGAGGTCCATTTCCTCTGTGTTCTCAGTGTGGCCACTGACAATCCGTTTTGGTGCATGAAGTAGGTGGAGTGTTTTCTCCTTATAAAGATACGTCGCCACCCAAAAGAGAAGAAGCCCCCCCACCCAAAAAAAAAAAAAAAAAGAGAAGAAGCCCAATCTCAGGTCAAGCAAGGTCAAGGGACTCAACTCTCATCTGAATATGATACAAAATGGCAAAAGACAATGACAGTGCTTGTAGAAATGTCAGTGGGAAGTAAGGGCGTATCCTTATCGAAATGTTCAAGCACAGGACATTACAGACATTAGAAACTCCGTGGTGACCAGGAGGAAGGAATGACTGGAGTCCCTAGAAATCATCAGCCCTGCTGCATGATGAGACTAAGCAAACGCTAATCCCATTAAGTATAAACTAAATAGTAACCATGCTTGACCCTCTAAATACAACAAGCCTATTGTAAAGTTTCTCTAAAATATCAAGACTCAGAAAGGCCATATTGCAGGAGTGAGATATATATAACCTTCCTTTCTCAGTTCTACTGCGAGCTACATCTTTGGTCGTGATTTGTAGCCTTACCAGTCCTGGAACATAGCTAGGAAAAGACATGGTTCTCAGGCAGGATGCAACCAACACCATCAGAGAGCACAGCAAATAGTATCGCATACCCTTTCCCCAACACCTTTATGGGAGGAAAAAGACCCCCTGGCCTATATTCTTTAAGGATGAGTACTGTGTTCCTACACAGCCAGCCAAAGTGCAGTTACTTCAGCTCAAATGCAAACACAGGTGCCAGGCTCCGAGGCCTGTCGGCAATGCACACGCAGTCCTTCATAGCACTGCCTCTAGGATCGGTGCCCAAGACCCTGGGGCCTGGGGACAGAACCGAGGAGTCCATTTCAGTCTCTGCTACTCAGAGGCCAGGTGAGCAACCAGCCTTTTCCACTAGCAGAAAATGGCCCTAGGAAGAAGGCAAAGGCACTGTTAGAACATGAGGGTCAACTTTCTAGTAGCTGAGTTCCCCACAAAACGATCTACACCCGCTTTCTTCACTGTCTCCAAAACTCCACATCAAGTTCCCCTTACCAAAGTGCTTAGAATAAAAGCTTACTTTTAGTAGGCTGTGATCTTTGTAGGCTAAATCCAATAAAAAGAACAATCAAGTACCTAATCATCTACACACAGGTGTGCTTCTGGTTAAGAGAGAGAGAGAGAGAGAGAGAGAGAGAGAGAGAGAGAGAGAGAGAGAGAGAGAGAGAGAGAGAAAGAGAGAGAAAGAGACAGACAGAGAGACAGACAGAGAGACAGAGAGACAGAGATGGGAGCAGGAAGGGGCACAAGGAAGGGAGGGAATATGGCAGGCACTTCTTACACTGGCCCATTCTTTCTAGCATGTCATAGAAGCAGTCCCTCTGGTTAGGCAACGATATCCCCACTTGCCTCACCAGGCTGACAGGGCTGGGCCAATCACTGCCAACAAGGGAATCAGGGTGAAAAGGCAGGATTGGCCAACTGTCTTGCTCCAAAGCATCCAGAAAACATCAGCCAGCTACTCCCAGAGGGCACTCTTCGCCTGCCTTCAGGCAATGGCCACTCAGACCACAACCTGTTAGCTCTCTAGAACTGAAGCCGGAAGAGAAGGCACCCTCCTGGAACCAGCTGTGTCACTGGTAACCAAGCTCACATGCACCCCATACCTTCCCTGTCAGGGGGCCATACCACTGTGTGCCACCTGGCTAAAGGTTCCCAGTACCCTGCTCTAAGTACCACCCTGTCCTCATCTGTCCAGAGAAGCCAGGGCTGTCAGCCCCTTCTTTATCACATGCCACTGTGAGAACAACTCCGCAGCTCCTCTTTTCACAGGGACTGAAAGGAAGTGCTGGGAGCTCCTCAGTTGTCTAAGTGTGGGTACTTCACAGAGGAAGGGAAGAAACAAATACCCCTACAACAATTTCATCATTACCTGTTTGCACATAACCTGTCTTCAATGGCTGTTGGCTGGTAAACTCTCATGTTCCCAAAAGACCTGAGACAGTTACACGTACTGAGGAAGGACTTCTCCTCCCCACCCCACCCCCACCAAAAAAAGGGCAAGTAGTTTCAAAAGCAAGACATTTTGTGGTGACTGAAGTAAAATTAGAACTGTGAATAAGATCTCTCCTTATAGCTGATATGTTTCAAACTGCTAGCTTGTCTCTGTGTCACCAAAGCCACGTTCCCTACCTTTCAGAAACAGTTAGAAAACTTCCTTTCTTCTCTCAAGGTCTTCAGGTGCTAAGGCTCCATCTCACGGGGTAGCTAAGGCTTGGATGGTGATCCTGTGGTCATTTGTTTTGCTTTGTTCTCACTAAATCGAGGCTAATGGCTGATATAAACCCAGGTAATTTATAAGGCAGAGATGGGAAAAAATAAGTGTACAATACCACTGTGTAAAGATCAATTTTAAAGTGTACAATGCTAATAGTTCTAGAAAATTCTGTCTAGGCTGTTTGCTATGAGTCTCATCCATAGATTTCATCTCTCTATTCACACATGTTCTCTCTGTCTCTCTGTCTCTGTCTCTGTCTCTCTCTGTATCTCTCTCTAACACACACACACACACACACACACACACACACACACACATTTCCCCTCACCCTTTTCTGAGACAGCACCTCAGCACTTAGCCCAGCAGGCTAGCTTCAAACATATGATCTTCCTGTCTCTCCTCCCTAGTGGGATTATGGTAGACTGTACCCCTGACAGGATTGTACATGCCACATGTAGAGAAGCTTCCCCAGACCCATCTAAAGGGCTCTCTAAATCACTATTCTACACTGCATCCCGTTGACAGTGAAAGATTCATTGCCGGGAGATAATGTCTGCCACTTGGGACTCATTTTTCACTAGAGACATTATGTAATCATTTGACACCATGTCAGAAGACCCTCACCCACGTCACCCTCACATGCTCAGTGTGACTTATCCACGCTTCAAGCATCTTAAGAACTTAAAGTTATACTGTTTTTGTTTGTGAAAACAAACCTAGAGTTTTTGTTTTGTTTTAACATGTACCTGTGGTAGACGACAACTCAGGCCTGGGGAGTACACGGCCAAAGCTATACCCACCTCCCAGAATCTGTGATCAGAAAGGCTGTGACATTTTAGAAAATGTCTGATGAACACAAAAGAGGAGACTGCTCACAAGTAAACTTCTTTTACAGACAATACTCACCTTTATCGATCTCTCTAGTGTTCCTTATAATAAAAGGCCTCTGTGGAGAATTTCTCCTCATGCCAACCCGAATTTGCCAGGATCCTCAGGTGAGTGTAACCCCCCCCCCCCAAACAGCTAAATAGTATGGTTGTTTTAAGAGTGTCATTTGAACACCCAACTAGAACTTTGTGGAAATGTATGCGTTCAGCAGCTCAGGTGCGTTAAACAAATCCACCAGATCCAAGCAGCACACCACCACCATCACTGCGGTTCTCTTCCAGAATGTGCGCTTCTGGGCCATGTTGGTCATTTGGCAGCAAGCCTGTATTCTCACTCCCGTTATTATTTCTTAAAGCTCTGCCTCAGTTAAAGCATCAGTGCACAAAGGCCGGGTGAGACAGAAACATTGGATGCACAGCAGTCCTGGACCTCCGATAATTAGGAAGGAACATGATTGCTTGCCCAGCCTATGTTGGCTAGGGATGAAGGCTGGGGAGCAGAGGTGGAGACACGCAGTTAGCAAACAACAGCCTAAAGCAAAACCAGACCGGTGACTCATGCTACAAAGACAGGACTAGAGAAACCTGTGTGCATATTTGCTGCTGTGGGGAAACTGCCTCGGATGGATGAGGCTTCTACAGAGGCAATGTTTCAGCTCCTAACTCAAGAGTAAGAGGAGCTGACTAGACAAAGACAAATTGGGGAGAGCATTTCAGAAGCAAAGAAAAGACACAGAAGATGTGTAGTGGGGAAAGCACGAAGAGTTAGTAGATCAGAGAGCTATTAACTGCAGCATAGACAGCAACAGCAGTCTGAGATGGCAGAGTCCTAACCAGGCTGGAAGGCATCAGGCCCTTACCCACAAACACTCCATCATCAACTAAGACTCTGTCTGATCAGGGGCCCTGCCATCTCAAAGGCTGCATAGCTTCAGTGCAACAAGCTGATCTAGTGGGAACAGAGAGGTCAGGGCCCACTGTGGGGTGGCTCCTTATACATAGTAACTCAAGACTCCTCTCTGCTCACTCAGAGAAATGACCTAGTAATGCTTTGAACTGTCTCTGAGAGAGAGAGAGAGAGAGAGAGAGAGAGAGAGAGAGAGAGAGAGAGAGAGAGCAAGAGAGAGTGTGTGAGGGTGTGTGTGTATGTGAGAGGGAGAGAGAGAGAGAGAGAGAGGAGAGATAGAGGGAAGGAGGGAGCGTAGTTGGGAGGGAGAGGGAAAGGGAGAGAGAGAGAAAGAGAGAGAGAGAGAGAGAGAGAGAGAGAGTTAGTTTTAGGGCAAATAAAATAAGCTCTTCTTTCCCAATTAAGGCACTAAACTTGTGAGTAATGATTGAAACTAATTATTGTAAGTGGAAGCAAGTCTGAAAATAGCAATGCCTTTTGGAGGATTTTACAGCTATTTCGGGAGAGCGTGGGGAAGTTGCAGGCAGACTGAAGCATATCCCACATCACAGGAAAACGCTGGGATGGCCATGCCGCGCTTCTCACTGAGCATGCTACATGCTTACCCCCAGAGAAGCACACTACTGGTGAAGGCCGAGGAAGCAGAGCTGTCTGCTACTTCCTACTGAAATGCTGAGCTCCCAGTTCAGCAAGAACTGTCAAGCTGTGTGTTACAACATGGAACTTGTGATCAGATGTGTTTGCTATGAGCTTGCACCACAGGGCAACATATTTCCTAACACGGGCCTCGTTGATCTAGACAAGCTCATCCCTTGCCTTCCCGTTTGCAGATTCTTCTTTCCTCGTTGATGTCAGATGAACAGGCTGAGAGGATGGATAACATGGACAGAAGGAAGGAAGAGACCGTCCTCAGACTCCCCCAAACCACCCTAAGCAAAGTGATTCACAAGAGGGTGTGACAGTAGATCACACTTAAAGATTTATTTTTAAACCCATGCTCATGTACATGTCTTCTTGTGAATATCTCCTCTGTCTGTGGATACCCAAGGAGGCAGAAAGGGATTAGCTCCCGTGGAGCTGCATTTACAGGTGGTTGTGAGTCACCTGACATGGGTACTGAGACCCAAACTCAGGTCCTCTAGGAGAACAGAAAGTGCACTTACCCACTGAGCTGAGCAGTCTCTCCAGCCCTATCTGGTTATGGACTGAGAAGTGCCTGGAAAATTAATAAAGTGGGCCTAGGGGCATACCTGAACACATTTCTAAAAATAATAATAATAATTAACTAAGGGAGTATGGGACTGGCACCATCCCAGAGGTTGGGGCTGTGGGAGTAACAGGGGACAGTGAGATCCAGGTACACCAGCATGGCCTCCATCTACTTCCTGGATGTCATGGTGTGAAGAGCCTCCTCCCATCATCATAAGGAATGGAGCCAAGGACTATGGGTTGAAGTTACATGAACCACAAGTCAAAATAACTCATGCTTTAAGAGTTGCAGGTCCCTGTCCCTAGAGGCACTTCAGGCGTGGCTGCTTTGTCACATGTGGATCAGAAGGTGACAAAGAGGAGAGAGGCTATGTCTATGCTCAGGGTTCTCACCTATGAACATCTGAATGATTAAAATAGCTTAACACTGGCCCTAAAAAGGGAGCCAAGACAACAGCTAGTCCTGCACCAGGCAGGACCCGATGAGCTTCCAGGGTAGGGTAGGGTGGGCAAACTGGAGACTAGAAGGGCGGTTGTGTTTTATAAAATGCACAGGAAGCCAGGGATATGTTTGGTAGAGACACAATATGGTGAGGTAGAAGGGGGTGCCTCTGAGGGCCCATGCTGAGGCATCCCTTCCCCGAGGTACCAGACACACGACGCACGACGGGTGTAGTGTAGAATAGAGTTTATTTAGGGCATGGGAAGGGCAACTGGGAAGAGAGGAGAGACAGAGAGAGAGGAGAGAGGAGAGAGAAGAGAGAAGAGGGGAGAGGGAAGAGCAGAGAGAAGAGGGGAGAGGGAAGAGCAGAGAGAGGAGAGGAGAGGAGAGAGAGAGAGAGAGAGAGAGAGAGAATAGGGGCATGAACACATGGGGAGAGAGGGGAGATGGGGCGAGAAGGGGCAGAGAGTGAAATGGGTAAGAGAGCTCAGCTATTAAGAACTATGAATTCATGAAATTCTTAGGTAAATGGATGGAACTAGAAAAAAACACCCTGAGTAAGGTAACCCAGTCACAAAAGAACACACATGGTTTGCACTCATTGATAAGTGGAGATTAGCCCCAAAATTCCGAATACTGAAGATACAATTCACAGACCACATGAGGAGCAAATATGTAGATAAAGTGTAGAGCAGAGACT
Source organism: Apodemus sylvaticus (assembly GCF_947179515.1). NCBI lineage: Eukaryota > Metazoa > Chordata > Mammalia > Rodentia > Muridae > Apodemus > Apodemus sylvaticus. The sequence goes on from NC_067478.1 coordinate 107,681,028, forward strand.
GAAGGAAAGGCCATCCAGAGACTGTTCCACCTGGGGAGTCTTCCCATATACAGTCACCAAACCCTGACACTATCATAGATGCCAAGAAATGCTTGCTGAAAGGAGCCGATGTGGCTGTCTCCTGAGAGGCCCTGCCAAAGCCTTACAAATAGAGTCAGATGCTTGCAGCCAACATTGGACTGAGCGCAGGGTCCCCCATGGAGGAGTTAGATATGACAATAGGAGCTGAAGGCGTTTGCAACCTCACAGGAAGAACTACCATATCAACCAACCAGACCCACCCCAGAGCTCCCAGAGACTAAACCATTAGCCAAGGGGTACACATGGCTCTAGTTGCATATGTAGCAGAGGATTGCTTTGTCAGGCGTCAACGGGAGGAGAGGTCCTTGGTCCTATGAAAGCTCAAGAGATGCCCCAATGTAGGGGAATTGAGGGTAGGGGGTGGTAAGAGAGCAAGAGCACGAGGGGTGGGCAAGCAGCCCCTTTTATACTAAGTCAGGCATACCTGGCTGTTGCCAGGCAACTGTGGGGCAGAGACTAGAAGACATGCAAACAAGAACATACCCCGGGCTGGGCAAGGAGCAAACCCTAGATGACCACCAGACTGGAGCCATGGGCCCAGGCTGGGAGCTACCATGAGAAGACCACCAGTCCATCCCTGCTCGGGCCTTGGGGAGCAGACCATGCCTGAGACCATACCAAAGCTATCGTACAAGGGTGGGGGAATAGAGCTCCTGAGACCAACCCCAGGACAACCCCAGACACTCAAAGACCCAAGGCATCACTAAAATGAGCAAGCAAGTGGTAGAGAAATGGCAGAAAAAGAGAAAAAAAGCAGGCACAATGAAGAGAGGCAGAACTGGAGACTAGAGGGTAGTGAGTAACAGCCCGATGTGAGTGGCCGGTGGATGCCACCTAGAGCTACCTAGGACTCTGGCCCTACAGCAGCAGGGACCTATGATCAAAGACCAGGCAAATGTCCCTCACCTGGGCTGCCACCTAGCACCATATTATTGTCTGAGGGCTGTGTAGAACTGACCCCAGCCCTTGCCTGTGCATCATGGGATAGCTGGCCTTAGAGGCCTAAGAACACAAAGCTGACCCCACCCCTCGGTCTTGACACTGCAGGAGTTGCAGTGAGCCTGCCCCAAGGATACAAGCCTGTGAGAGCTGGCCCTACCACTCTCTCCTGTGTTGTGGTATGGAAGAGGGAGAGATACACTCATCCCTCACCAGCTATAGCAGGCAGGAGACCTGGCTCTGCCGCCCCCATCAGCCGCAGCACAAGCAGACCGTGCACATTGTCTGGGCAGCATAGTAGAGCTGACCCTCTACTCTGGCGGGGGCACTGGGGAGCTTGCCTGAGGGCATGAGCATGAAAGAGCTGAGCCTACCACTTTTCTGCTGTGTAGTGACATGAGCAAGGGAGATTCCCCATCCATCCCCCATTCCTAGCCACCTACAGCAGACAGGAGAGTTGGCCCCAATGGGGTCATAAAAGCAAGAGGTCTGTCCCTGCCCTTCGACTGCAACAGCACTTGGGAGAGCTGGCCCTTCACCTGAGCAGCTCAGTAGAGCTGGCCATGGATGTGGTGACTGTAGGTGAGCCGGCCCCAAACATGTGAGCACAGGAGAGCCAGGCCTGCCTCTTGTCTAGTACAGTGGTGTGGACAAGGGGGAGATATCCTCCTCCCCTCTCTTATTCCTTGATATCTACGGCAGTCAGGAGAGCTGGCCTCAGGGTCATGAGAGTGGGAGAAATGGCCATGTTCCTCACCAGTTGCCAACACTCTAGAGATTGGGCCCTGCACCTTGCCCGGGCAGCACATAAGAGCTGGCCCTGGTTTTGGGTGGGGGGTGGGGGGGTGCTGGTGAGCCAGCTCCGTGGGTGTGAAAGCAGGCTGACCAGCTCAGGTCTCTCACGGGCCCAGATCCAGAGCTTTGAATCTGCCCACCCCAACATCTACCCCACCACTGAGCTGCTGCGGTACAAGAAGGGGCCAGTTCTACAGATTCAACACTACAGAATCTCCATGACGCAGGACAACAACAAGATATCCAAGAGGGGTCCTAGTGAGGTTCCAGTGTTGATAAAGTAGCAGAAGCCAGAGGTCTTATACCAGACCAGTGAGTCACTGCAACAAACATTTGCAAGCCAAGAAGTATGGACAAACTGTGTGACACACTACAGATTCCACAACAAGATTTTTTTTTCCACTGCTGGATAGGAGGTAGAAAGAGTATAGGGTGTGTACCAGGGAAGAGGAAGATGAGACGGATTTGGGTTCATAATGTGTGATTCACAAAGAATCCATAAAACGGCTAAAAAAATTTGCAGGTCAGGAATTTCTATTAGAGTGATATAAAAGTTACTAGAATGGAGCAATTTTACCCCAGAGGGTTCAAGGGTCAGATGTGGCAGGAGAGAGGGTAAGGAGAAAGAGAAGAGGAGAAGCCAGATGAAGGCTGCAAACATGAGGACGGTTCCGTGCCCAGGTGCTCCAATCCAAAGAAAATTTCCTTTGGAGCAGAGCAAAGCTTCCGGGCCTCTTCTGTGAACACCCACATAGTTTTTGAGCTCCAGGGACACATTTCCTTGGTCTGTACATGCTGACAACTAGCTTCCTCTGTGACTCTCTAGGCTGCAGAGCCCCAACACTACCTACATGTGCTTCTGCGAGGGGCCCAGAGTTATTTAGGAACTGTCACACTAAACAGAATTAGCACTTAGGATGCCTCCGGGAAATGGCTCTGGTTACTGCTTTTCTTCTGAAACGCCAGTCTTCAGCTATTCTAAATCATATTTATATGACCTGCTTCCTTCAGCAATAATCATTACATGAAGACTGCAAAGCCACGGGGGAATGCAATACAGTTCACAATGTTTTTCTACTTAGATTTTCATTATGCCAAATCCTGCTCTCCAAAGCCTTTACAGTTCCTATTTTCTGCCAAGTAGACTCCATACCTGTAAGTGTTCTTTCCTGTGTGGGCAACAAAGGATAGAAAGCCCTACAATTCTTCAATCCCAGAGGCATGGTAGCAGCCATAAGTGAAGACAGTCTGAGGTCCATTAATTCTTCATTTTTCTAGGCTAATGGGGAAACACAAAGTCAAGTCCCCATGCTATCTGTCAGTCAGGTTTCTTTCTCATTAAATTTCTGGCCAGGTGCAACACCAAACTATGTGATGCTAGTTTCACAAGGCTTTTCTAGCTCCTTCCAGGATATAGGCAGAGGGTGGGCTGAATGCAAACTGGAGAGAAATGGGTAGGAAAAGGGCACTGAAACCAAGCTGGGGTGGGCAAGGTTTGCATTTGTGGTCACCATAACAACACTGTAGGTCTGGGAAGCCACTTCATATTAGTGTGTCAGACCCCCAGCAAGTCTGTCCAATCTCATCAGGCCTCTCAGCTCCCTCCTGAAATAAACACAGTTGGTCTTCCATACCCATGGGTCCAGCATCTGTATTTATGAATTCAGTCAAATATATTAAAATTATTCAGAAACAAACAAAAAATACTTTTCTGTGTATTGAACATGTGCAGACAGGTTTTAGTGTCATTCCCTAAACAATTCGGACAATTACTATTTACACAGTGTTTATATTGTATTAACTACTACAATCTTAAACATGAATAAATAGTAGAAGACAGAGTGTATAGCATATATGCAAATATTTAACGAATTAGTGCAGAGGGGTCCTGGAACAAGCCCCTGAAGATAACAAAGCTTTTCTGATTAAATGATAGGCTAGGAGGGTGACTCTGAAAAAAATATAAATAAAATACTGAAACAATGACACCAGAATTATAATTTTATATTTAATTTCTCTCCCAGTGTTCTAGAAATTTCATCTAACCACGGTAAAAAAAATATCGCTTAACTGGCTCAGACTTTACTCCTGTGGAAGGCACATGCCTTCTACTTTCTACTCTGTCATTTCTTTTTCACAAAAGAAAAGCTCACTAACTGCTGTTACCAAAAACTCAAAAATGCCCACGCCTCATCCTGAAATGAAGCATGAACTCCTGTTCCATGTCTTATTCATGAACACATTCATATTTATATTCATGTATTCATAAGTGCATAAACGGGGGTGAGCAGGCAGAGAGAAAGCGAGCCAACAGTCAATGGGTAATTGCTGAGTCTCCTCAGGGGCTTCCAGCCAAGTGGCGAGGAAGAGAAGGGGCAGGAGACTTGCTATGATGCAATCCTACAGTCTCACAGGCTAGGAGCCTTGGGAGCTTTCCTGCCTCCTCCAGCAGTTTGTACAAATATTGGCATGTAGGCAAAACCCCCAAACTTCTTCAGTTTCAATGCTTTGTATAGTAAATGCTGGGTATCTGTGTCGGCCATTGCACGTGGTAGAAAGACCAAGTCTAGGACCCAGAGGCAGCTCTGCATCCTGGTATCAGTGGGCACTTGTGAATCACTACCCAGGTGGACCAAGATCTCTGAAGCCAGGCTGGACACTTTCCAAAGAGTCTAGAATCTTAAGGTCCAAATTTGTCATTTTGATGTCTTTGAAAGTTAATAAAAATATTTTATCAACTGTAGGAACTACTTACCCTGAATGCAGAATTGACAGTTCATCAGAACACTCCTCTGAATTATTTCTGGCACAGCAAACTTTAACAACCAGCTCACTCCGGATATTTTACCTGCTGAGAACATCTGGCTCTGACGTGTTTAGCGACTCAGCAAAATCAGTTTCACCTGTCTGCCCTTGTGTTTCTTCTCAAGGACCAATTATCCCAAACTTTACTGAATACAAAGTCAGTATTCAGAAACTAATGAATGAATCATTCATGAAAAGCCTAAGAACTTTCTAGAAAGAGTGAATTGGAAGTTCTGTCCAGGACTAACCCATTGTTTACATTTCCCAATAAGACAATCATTGAGGCTAGACTAAAAAGGTCAGGAAACTGTAGAACATGTGCCACATGACTCTCCCAGCATCTACAAGTGTTGGCTATGTGAACCTACTGTGAGGGCCAACACTGACTGGCCTGTCAAAAAGTGAAAACAGGCAGAAGAAGCCTTCTAATACTGACGAATTCCTCAGCACCTCTCTTCCAAGTCAATAAACTAGCACAGCAATTCTCACACATTTTCACTACATGAAAGCAGATACCATTTTATGTGACAGTCGAATATATTCTATTTCTATTGGTCTCCCTGTCACTCAGCTATCCACATGCCCACTCACCCACACACCCATGCATACATTCAAGACATATTCTGAAACAAATGCTAGGTGAGATGTACTAAATTGATTTTGAGATACAGTACTTGAGAGTCAAATTCAATGTCTGCTCACTACAAAATCCTTAGCGTTTCTAGAGTATATTGATATCTTCATTTTTCCCCTTTGCGCAAACCACAGGAAACTTCATTGTACTTTATGCAGCTAATGCCTTAATGCTCATTTCAAACAAAAGAAACAGGCACTAAGGCAGGACTAGCTTTAGGACCCTAAGGAAATATGTATGAGTCACTCTTAAGAAACCTAATAGATCAAATACTTCATTTGGTTAGCACAGCAGTATTAGAAATATATCCAGCTGTCAAAAGCCACATGGTCTCAGTGAGAGAGACTACTGAACTTGCACAAAAACAATAGAGATCAAGGCAGTAAAATGATATATTCAAGCCAGGAGCAATGGCAAACATCTATAAACCCAACACTTGGAGGATGAGGGCAGGAAGATCAGAATGCCAAGGTCATCCTTGGCTACACTTTCATTTCAAAGCTAGCCTGGGCTACATGAGATCCTGTTCTGGAAGAAAGGAAAGGATGGAAGGAGAAAATGGCAGATATATAGTACTGAAAGGAATTGACTGCAAATCAATCTTACAATCAGAAAAACTGTGTCTCAAAAGCTAAGATGGAATAAACTTGCAGACAAACAAAAAACAAGTGAATCTTTCACTGAAAGATTTGTGTGGTGAGCGATACTTTAAAGTTATAACCATTATGGCAAGCTGTCTCTAATAGGGTAATAATGGCACTCAGGTCTTAGCAGTAACCAATTGCTCTTAGCTGGAGTGAAAGCTCAATGGGAGAGAAAAATCAGGCCTGGGACTGAAAACCTAGAACTACTTGGGGCTAGGGAAGTCATGGATTTTAGAGGAGAACCTGCTACAGTCACTTTATTAGATCAGTGTGATTCCTGACTGCATTCTAAACCATACCTTGATATCACACGTAAGCATATCTCCCACCTCTCAACAAGGAAGCTTCTCGTTGCAACAGATGGACACCATTATAGAAAACCACAATTGGTCACAATGCAGAGATCAACTGATTATGGGGTGCCCAACCCCAACGGCTACATCTACCACACCACCCTCTCCCCTCAACCTCAGGAGGAATGTAGGAGGCAAAGAACCAAAAGGCTGCTGTGAGAGAATGTCGTCTAAAAATGACAGGGAAGCTACATTCATAGAACAATGACTAGATCAATAGACATGCTATCATCGAAGGCAGAAATCTCATACAGCCCCACCCCTACACAAGGAATTACTGACCACTAATGACTGCTAAGAGAGGAAGAAAATTAGTCTTCCCCAGGTGTGAGCCCTCTGTTCTATAATACCAAATTTCAGCCATAAAATCATATATATACAAGCAACACTAAGCAAAATGACTATTTTCTATTGGTATATTTATGCGTTTGTGTGTGTGTGTGTGTGTGTGTGTGTGTGTGAGAGAGAGAGAGAGAGAGAGAGAGAGAGAGAGGGAGAGGGAGAGGGAGAAGGAGAGAGGAAGGGAGGGAGGGAGAGAAGGAGGGAAGGAGGGAGAGGGAAGAAGAGGGAGAGGGAAAGGGAGAGAGATAAATAATCAAAGAAAAAGAAGCCATGAATTTAAGAAAGGGGCAAATGGAAGAGGTTGGATGGGGAAAGGGAAAAATGATATAATTATATTTCAATAATTTCAAAATATATTATTTAGGCTAACAGCAAATGGTCTCACACTAACCAACGACCTTAATTGAAAAAAAAATTACCACCTGTAAATGCAATTGTAGTTGCCGTTATGGGAGTGTATTTCTACCTTTTCATTAGCTCATTGAAGAAGCTATCACAGAGATTGGGGTATGGCTTAGCTGAGCAGAACACTCGCATCTACAAGGTCACAGTTTCAGTTCTAGGGTAACGGTGTGTGGAGGTAAGAGGTTGGATAAAAGAACATACATATAACTGTACTGTAAAGCCTACACCATATTAAAAATGACATAAAGGGACCTAGGAATAAATAATGATGTTCTGGAATAAGGAAATCACACTAAGTAGTAACTCAAATCCCCAGACACAAAGAATCAGGTGTGACTGTAAGGTAGGAGTCTCACAGCTAATCTACAATAAATACTTGCTCTGTCTCTTACCTTTTTTAAAAGATACACACACACACACACATACAATTACAAAAACACACAATCTGAAAAATATGTATTAATACGCAAACACTGGTGTAAAAGGGGAGGAGAGGATAGAGTTCTAGAACACAGCTTACAGGGATTGGTAGCACAAATCTGAGACAATAAAAATTTGAAAGCAGCTAGTATGACCTTATAAATTAAGATACTATGATAAATCATGAAACAACTACTAAAAATAACATGTGAATATATGTAAAGAAAGGATATTTTAAAACTACAATGCTACATACATACTTACTTTTTAAAGCTGGATATGGTGGCTTATGCCTATAATACTTTGATTTGGAAGACCAAAGCAGGAAGATTGCTACAAGTTCAAGGCAAGTCTGGGCTGCATAATGAGACCCTGTCTCAAAAAAAAAAAAAAAAAAAAGGAAAAAATAAACAAGTGATATGGAAAATGCTAAGTGTGGATGCATAAAAGGCTAAGCCCAACAGAGACATATAAAAAACAAGCTTCAACTATCTGCAGGATCTGAGAATGGCAACTGAAGCCCAAAGGAGCTTAGAGTGGATATGATGCAAGGTGCAACTATAGTAAGGTCAGAAAAATGGACTACAGCTAGGTGTGGTGGTGCACACCTTCTTTTAGCCCAGCACTCAGGACCCAGAGGCAGGTGGGTCTCTGAGGTAGGGACAGTCTATTCTACAGAAAGAGTTCCTAGGCAGCTAGGATTGAGAAATTCTTTCAAAAAAGAAAAAAGGAAGAAAGAGGGGGAAGGAAAGAGGGAGAGAGAGGGAGGGCGGGAGGGAGGGAGGGAGGGAGGGAGGGAGGGAGGGAGGGAGGAAGGAAGGAAGGAAGGAAGGAAGGAAGGAAGGAAGGAAGGAAGGAAGGAAGGAAGGAAGGAAGGAAGGAAGGAAAAGAAAATTTGACTTTAAAAACTTACTAAAATTAGACATGATGAAAGGACAATCGATAAGGGTTAAGAAATTCAAATGATATGATCGTTATAAACTTAATAACAGGGCCACAAATACTTGATCCAAGAACTGACAGAATTAAACGAATAGGTAATTCACCAACAATAGTTAAATGGAAGGTTTGACTAAACAGGTGATTGACAAGAATGTAACATAACTCAGAAACATGAGTCAACAAAGCCTACAATCATCCCAAACACCTAGTAATGCACATCTTCTGATGTGCACAAGGGAGCTCTCTGGACAGACCAGAATCTGTCAGGAATCATGGATCAACACATTTACAAAGATAAAAGTCAAAGAAGACTCATTTCCTGACCACAACAAGGTGGAATGAAACAAGAAATCAGTAAGAAAAATAAGTTTGGAGAATTTACAGATGTTTGGAAACTATACAATTCACTTGGACACATCAAAAGGTTAAGCAGGAAATCACAAGGGAACATAAAGACCTCGGCAAGGATAAACTGGAAAAGCAATATGCTAAGGAGGAAGGAACCGTCTATGACAATATTAGAGATCAGTTTACAATCAGGGCCTTTTTACACCAGCAGAGAAGAATGAGTTCAAATGAAGAATCTAAGCCTCCCAAGAAGAAGAAGCAGCAGCTAAAGCAAAAGCAGGGAGAAGAAAACAGTAACATCAGAAGACAGAAACAACAGAGAAAACCGGGAGCTGCAAGCTCACACAAAACTTTCTTATTCCTCGGGCTTCTGCTGGGGAGTTGGCTACCCACAGACTAGCTATCCACAGAGTAGATAGCTAGGACAAGTCACTGGACTCACTCTCTGCTCATTCCGGCCTCTCTTGTAGCTCCTGCTGCGGTGTCTGCCCATTTTAGCAGCCCATTGGGATCTTACAATACTTGAGTGTATCCTACCCAGTTTATATTGTTAGCTGAGGGAGGGTTACTCTGATGTAAGGTACACGACCACAGTCATAAGTGGAGACTGCAGATAGCAGAGGCCGGGGGAGGCATCTCAGGGCGGGCAAGGCAGCACAGAAAAAGTTGCAGCCAGCTCATGACCTAGGAAAGCCACAAAGTCATGACTCATCCTGACAGCCCAGCAAAACTCTTTCAGGTTGGTGGTTAAAAAAAAAAGTCTTAGTGAAACACAGAGGACTGACTTCTCTAGGCCCAAGTAAAGCTAGCTAGTTCTGTGCACATTTAGACTTAAACAATGTCCAATGGGCCAAAGCTCCTCTGATCTTGAGACATAACTGAACTAGCCTCAGTTGTTTTTTTTTTTTTAATAAACCCAGCTGTGAGCTCTGCATACAGCAATGATCTATATGTGTACAATCTCTGTTCATTTCCTCTGTAAGTCTAGAATTAACCAGAATATTAAGATGTAACAATGGAACATTAGAAGTTTGCAGAAAACCCGATTAAACCATCAGAGGAGTAGCCCCAAAATACAGTCAGAAAGGCAAAAGATGGCCACCATGAAACTCCCCAAAGGAGCTCAGCTAACAAGCCGCACATGCTCCAAAGGTGACTTATATCCTTTTCTTGCCAATTCATACTTCTGTAACGCCAAACATATTTCAAATAGATTGAGTGACAGATGACTCCCCCCACCCCATCCATCATCAAGTCACTGAGAAACTAGGCAGATCCTCTCCCGCTGAGGCCAGACAAGGTGGCCCAGTTAGGGGAACTGAATCCATAGGCAAGCAACAGATTTAGAGACAGTCCGTGCTAGTGTTGGGGGACCAGCATAAAGACAAGGTTCAATGGAAGATGGAGAGCATCTTAAACAAATGATGTTGGTTGAACTAGATGTCTACATATTTATCACCCCACACAAAACTCAAGTCCAAGTGGATCAAAGACCTCAACATAAAGCCAGATACACTAAATCTAATAGAACAGAAAGTGGGTAAGTTAGCCTTAAATACATTGTACTTTTTAAACATTACCTTTCTCACCTGCTGATTGGTTTAATAAAAGGCTTACAGCAAAGGAGGCGAGAATAGGCGGGACTTCCAACAGAAATGAGAACTCTGGGAAAGAGTCAAGTGTGGAAGATTTGCCAGCCAGATGCCGAGGAAGAAGGCGGCCAGGAGTGAAGGAAAAATAGCCAACAAGCCATGTGACAGAACACAGGTTAACATATATGGGCTGACTTATGTTATGACCTAGTTGGGAATAAGCCTAAGCTAATAAGACCTAAACCTAAAATTAATAAATATAAATCATATCTTTATTCAGAGCTGTGACAGGCATAGAAAGACCATACAGTTATACCCCTCAAATTAAAAGATACTTCAAACCTAAGCCACTTTATTTTCAATATCAAAATACACATAAACAAAAATTATCCAAAAATTAATTATAGTCAAAAATTTAACATAATAATTTAACAATAATCTTTAATAATAAAAAGTAAAAATTTTATTTTACAGAAAGAGAGAGAAAGAGGAGTGTGTGAGTGAGTTGTGTTCACTTACCAAAGTCAGAGAACAACTTCCGGGAATCAGTTCTCTCTTTCCACTAGAGAGCTCCAGGAACTGAACTCAAGTTATCAATCTTGGCAGGAATCATCCTTACTCTCTGGCCCCAAAGAAAAAGCCTCTATAGCTAAAAGTGCTTTGACTTAGAGAGAGATTGTCTATGGTAATTCATTAAATTGTCATTATTACTAGACAAGGGCCACACTCCTGAGTTCCAAAGAGTGCTGAAGGGATTGAAGACTGGCTCTATGACTGCGACTTTTATCTACACAAGTGCCAACCAAGAGAAACGAACGGGCAGAGGCAAAGAAGAAAGCAGGCCAAGTCTCGGCCTACTTCAGCTTGCAGGAGACCTAAATACGTCTGATGCGACTAAGAATGGGGGCACAGATACTCCAGAAACCAGATAACCCCTCAAAGTCCCCACTGTGCAAGTCACAGAAAGAACTGAAGAGATGAAGTTTTGGCACCAGAAAGATACAGAATACAAAACCTGACCAGATCTAGCCACACAATCTTTCTCCTTGACCTTAGGCACTGAGTTCCACGGTCTTGGGCAAATTCATCCCACAATTAAAACCTTGTCTACAAGATAAATCCATGTTGACAAGAAGACATGACCAGACATACCTAGAATAAAGAAAGGAATCCTACCTTCACCAGCCATAAGCCATTGAGGCGCCCTGCAGGCTCCTGAAATAAGGGAAGGCAACCACGTGCAAAGGTTCATAGGTGAATTTTTCTGGAGCAGGAGCATGGAGTTTCCATGTGACTCTTAAAAGATACTACTTATCTAGAAAAGGAGTCAGCAAACAGCAAACAAAAAGCCAACTGGTAGATAACTTGGGGTCTGCCAGATAGACTATCTCTATTACAGCCCCTGGACTCTGTCCTTGTGGCATGAGAGCAGCCACAGGCACCAAGTGAAATGGGTGGGTATCCCTGTTCCCAAGGGTACTTCACAGAGAAGAGCCAGAGGCCAGATTTAAGCCACCAATTGATAACAGGCTGCTGTGGTCTACCAGGACCCATTGTGTACAGGATGCAGGGCCATTTAGAAGGTCTGTTCCATCTCTGTACCACCCCACCCTGCAGAGACCACGGAGTCCTTCCTCATCTCTCCTTCCTCCTGTCCCTCCCACTAGCTGCCAAAGAGGCACCAAAATGTTCAGTCCAGGAATATTGCCTCAATGATAAAGGAAAAGAAGAACTTCCTTAATTACATGTTTCCTATATTTCCTGGATACAATAAGAACACTATGTTAGGGTCCCTCTCCTAGCAACCTGCTTTTTCTGATTTGTTTTGAGATTTTTTTCCCCCGTTTCACTATTGTAAGTAAATAACAATACTTAAACACTTAAATACTTAAATGTGTAACAGCTAATGGTTGTCCTCTTGTCTGCTACAGTGTGAGCTTCTTGAGGTAGGAAAAGGAAAATGTCCTATTCACAGATGTGGACATCTGCTAGCACAGTGTCTAATAGGAGATGGGGCTCAGTAAATATCAGCTTAAGGAACAAATATATATTAACACATGGTTGTTGTCAAAGCTAGTGGAAGCCTAGTCTTCTTTTTGGTAGAAAGTATATCACATTCCTACCAGGCTAAATAGTTCCCCATTTATGGTAGTCGCATACCCATGCCTGAAGCAGATCTACCACAGTCCTTTCTAAAAGCTAGCCTATCTCTACAACACTGATAGTCTTCCAACTGTTCACCATTGCAAAGTATTAGCAATGTGTTTGTTATCCATCCTCATGGACTGTTCCGATAGGAGTCATACCTAGGAACGGGCCCTAGTTAAAGGGTAGGGGCACCTCTGAGGCTAATGAAGCCCATCATGTGTTTGAGGGCCAGCCTCATACCATCTGCCTCCTCTCTCCCCCGCCCCAGTAATGACCAGCATGCTGTTTCTAGCAACCTCAACTTTATACACTGGTTTTAAAACTTTGTTAATTTGACCAATTTAAAATAACTTCTCATTCTGTATATGCTTACTTTAGATACCTAATAAAGCTAAAGAGATTTTTAAAAGCTTCCTATAGGGAAATGGCAAGACACTGTGAGACCCTCAGTATGTGTGCGGTATCTTGTAGCGATATCAAAACATCAGGAGAAATCACATCTTTGCTCCCACTCTTTTGCTGCTCCTTGGGATTAAAGCCAGACCTTATGCATGTTATAGGCAAGTAGCCTACCACAGAGTTACAACCCCAGCACCACCTCCTTTAAAGACTGTGGGAGCCTGGCCCACAATTCACCAAGATACTCCAATGCCCAGCAATGAGGTTTGTGGGTAGACCCCAGGGTGCAGTCTGGAAAGTGGAGCTGCCTGAAAGTTCTAAGCTGCAGCAAGCCTCCGTCGGGAGTCAGACTCCGCTCAGGAGACTGTAACCTCCGATGGGAGATCCATTTCTGTTCACTGGTCCTTTTAAAGTGGCCAGCTTCCTGCCAGGCAAAGAATGACAATGAGATTAATTATGACCACACACAGCTCTGCTCAACACAGTGAGAAAACAAACAACCTTCATAGGCCGTGAATACCAACCACTCAACATGACCTTCACATTAAGCTCCAACTAATGAGGAACACTCGAGAGAGGGAGGATAAGACAGAAGATCCAAAGGATCTCACGCTGATATTTTAAAAGGACATGTTTTCCAGAAAGTATTTTAAAGTATATTAACCCAAATGCAAGGTCTACTCCATGTACTTCATTATTCTATATATTCTTTACAGTTCTGTGACCATCTGGATATGGAAACCAGGACACTAGGTGGAAAGGTCCTTTGCCTGACCAACAAACCAGCTATATCCTGGGAGAGAGGGGTACCTCAATAGCCTTGGCCTCGGTGTACTTTCAAAAATGCATAGGGTTAGTTTACATACTTTGAAAAGTCTCCCTCTGTTGAAACATTGTGATTCTACGCAGACCATTCAAGGGTAAAGTTTTATAACTTTACCATCTTTGGTATAAAGTACAGCTCAAAAGCTAGCGAAGCAGCCGCTGCACTCAGGCAAGCTAAATTAACTGTAAACCCAGATCACAACAGAAGCCACTATCTATGTGCATTTCAAACACGACCCCCAATTACTGTCAGGAGCCTAGCTTGCACCCTCGGCTTAGTCATCCACATCTATATAAAAACTGTTTGCCTCCTGTTCCTTCTGAAGATCTCTGGGGAACTATTCTCTTCTAATTCCAACGCTGCTTAGCACTAGGTTCCGGCTGGAAGAATAACTACTGTGTTAAGTTTAATTTTCCTAACCCCAGGCTTCCTGGTGAAATGAATATACGATTGTCACACAGAGAAAACACCAAAGCAGGGCTTAGAGATCATTTGTTCCACCTACCAAAAATCCAGACAAAGCGTTGCAATTCAAAGTCCATATTTTAAGAGAACCATTTCATGGCGGCGGCAGTGTTGGCAGTGTTGGCAGTGTTGGCGGCCGCAGCAGCAGGGAGGAACACCAGGCATCTTGCTGCCCAGGTTCAGCAAATGGAGGCGGGGGGGGGGGGGGGGGGGGGGCGCGGCGCTATGGTTTTCCCTTTAACATCTTCTAATGGCAGTGACAAAGCTCAACTTGAGCTTCTTGAAAGACAAAGGGACAGCAAGGCTGCTATGGATGGTGAATGTGACAATGACAGGAACTCACTGACAGCGTAGGGTAGACACTGGCACACAGGCATTTACTAAGATAGGATCTCTTTTGCTGCACACATCATTCCTTTTAGTTCTCACAAAATCCCAGTAATGGAGTTACAATTGTAACCCCGCATGCTGCGGTGGGTAGAGGGGCGCACTAAGATTGTGGGTAACTTCCCAGGAGGTATCTCAGTGGTAACAACCAAGCTGGATTCAACCTGTCTATGCCCTTGGAGCTCAGCACTAGAGAGCAGAGTGTGGCATCATATCAGATCAGCTGACCTGGGATTGATGAATGAGTGACAGACAGCCTGAGGCACTGGGGACAGACCAGGTGACAGTTGTGAGCCGGGTGGCCTGGGAGGCTGTGCTCACAGGGGGGCATTGATCACAGAAGGGTCAGTTCATGGCTGCCCTCTGTGCTGGCAGGGTGAAGGTGATCTCTAGCCAGAATGGCTGGCCACACTATTGTCTGCAGCCTTGCAGGAAGCTCTTAGAAAGGATCATTGAGGGAAAAAAATCTTTCTAAATTAGGCTGTAACAATATTTTTATTTCCTTTCATGTAATGCCATATTTAAACTCATTAGGTGAGTCTGTTTTTAAATCCTAGGAAACAAGTCTTAGTGACTTGAGTTCAGAAAAACAAAAGGTCCTACTCTCAAAGCAAAAAACACAGGCGGGCAGTTGATAAGCACGGTTCTTATTCTTCTTGGGAGCTAAACATTGGGTGGCATGAAATTCACACACACACACACACACACACACACACACATACACACACAAACACAGACACACAAACATAAACACTGTTCAGAAAAATGGCACAGGCCTTGATACTTACATATATTAGATACCATCATCATGGTTCTAATAATATATTTTTAATAAGAAGTCCATGGAGACAAGTCTAACTTTGGGTTAGCAGAGAAGACTTAGTGGGTTATTAATGACTTAGCAGATACATTAGGTTTAGAAAAAAAGATTGGCAGAAAAGTTCTTTATGTGTATTTCCCACAATTTTTTTTATTTATTCATTCATTCATTCATTCATTTATTATTGTTCCATAAGGCTTTGTCTGGGCTTTTTCTTAACCTTACAAGGTTTTTGAGTATTATTTTTCTTGTATTGAAAAAGAGATTCTTCTCTCATATAATTCATCCTGACCAAAGTTTCTCCTCCCTCCAGTCCTCCCAATTCTCTCTTATACCTCCCCTCTCCCCCAGATCCACTCCCAAACCTCCAAGAGATGACAGCCAAACACAACAAAACAATATACAATGAGACAAGGTGAAAGCCTCCATATCAAGGCCAAACAAAGCAACCCTAAAGAAGAAAGAGTCCCAAGAGCAGGCAAAAGAGTCAGAGACACACGACTCCCACTATTAGGAGTCTCACAGAAATAACAAGCCAATAGCCATCACATATGTGGATATTAACTGATAATCTGGGTGTTGTGGATATTCACTGATATTGTGGATATCAACTGATATTTTAGATACTGACTGATAATCTGGATAATGTGGACATTAACTGATAATGAAAATTATAATCAAGCCACAATCCACAGATTCAGCGATGTTGGGTAAGAGGGGGCTCTAGGAGATCACATAGATCTGCCCAGGAATGGGGAATAGAATAGAATCTACAAGTAGACTGGGTGTAGGTCGTGATGGTAGTGGAAGGTGTCAGGTGGGGAAGGGGTAGAGAGAGTGTGGGAAGAGGCAGTTGGAGTTGGGGAGCATTTGGGGGTATGGTATGGAAAGCTAGTGCAGTGGAAACTTCATGGATCTGTGAGGGTGAGCCTAGTGAGGATTCCCAGTACTGGAGGCTATGGTCATCTTTTGTAGCCAGCAAGGCTTCCAGTGGTAGGACGGAGTTGTATGTTGTTGGCTGAGGTGGTGATCCCATGGTGATCCCTAAACAATCCAGACTCATCCTACAGAGGGTCGGTCTCAAAAAACTGACAGTGGAGGCCACACTGCTGAGGACTACATCCACACAGCTCCCCGAACATAGAGAGACTGAGCCGATGCCTTCAAGGATCCTTCACCGCTACATTCTAGTCTCTTTAGCACAAAAAGGTGCTCACACACTATGGAAAGAGAAAACGGGACACTGACCCAGCCACGAAACCCTACAATCTGTCCTGTATGTAAGATGTGTTGGAACAATGGTGGTGCAGAACTTGTGGGAGTAGCCAACCAGATGTCTCATATAACTTGAGGTTCAGGCCAGGAGAGGGGTCTCATTCCCTATACTGTCTGCATGGCCAGGAACTAGAGACTGGAGAACCCAGACACCTAGGATAGGTGCTTTGTCCAGTCCCTGTCACAGTCATCCTCTGGCAGCAGATGGGGGCATCTAGAGACCCACAGCCAGACATCACGCTGGCAAAGCGTCTAAACTGGAGGTCCCTATCAGGTTTCCTCCCCTCAGAGATCTGGGAATCCTGCCAAAGAGTGTGAGGAAAGATTGTAGGGGTGAGAAGGGTCAAGGACACCAGGAGAACGTGGCACACTGAGGCAACTAAGCTCACAGACATAAAGCCTAGGGCCTGCACGGGTCTGCACCAGGACCCCTGCATAAATGTTAAGGCTAATAATATTTTTAAATAAAAACTAGATAAGAAAACTTAGATTGTTAATTTTATTGCTTGTCATTTATTTTTAAAATAATGGACAAATTGCTGTGTCTGATCTAGAAACTGGGCTTTTTGTAGTATTTGTTAAAAAGAAAAAAAGAAAAAGAAAAAAGAGAGAAAGAACCACTCAGAGCCACAATTTGTGAGGTGTTCCTAAGTTTCTTCCCCATCCATAACCCTAACTTGAGGCTGTGACATAGGCTTATAATATATGAGTTGCCATGGTCATAGCATCTATTCACAGTAATAAAACCCTAACTAAGACACCAGGCATGGTTGCTCCTGTCTGTGACTGCAGCACTATATAGCAAAGAGAGACAAATCCCAGGAGCCTGCTGGCTAACTGACCAGACGAGCAGAAATAGCAAGATTCTGATTCTGTGAGAGCATCTGTCTCAAAGCAGTAAGGCAGATAGCAAGAGACACAAGAGACAGTCCCCTCCCCAATTCTGCACTGGCTTCTAAGCAAGTATGTGTGCCTGCATACTCGTGTGCGTGCCACACCCAAGGAGAAATCTACAATTAGAATGATGGCGTCTGCCTTTTAGTTGCCCGCCGGATACACCTTCCAAAGAGCTTCACTGGACATAGAAGCACAATCTGTGCAATCTGATAGGTTTCTGACTATTACAGGCCAGGCAATAATCACTGTGGGGACAGTAAACAGCCCTCTCCCGAACAGTTCTTGGACTTTATGTACACTAGTCAGTCACCTGGACTCTCTGCAGGATGTGGTCCTCATGCAGTGGGTCTGAGCTAAGGGTCAAAGGTCTACATTCCTAATGAGCTTCCAGAGCTCCTGGCCCAGTGGCAATGTTAGATGGCAAAGCTCGGTTGACCAGGCACTTTTTTCAGTGGCTCTCTAACCTGACCAAGTGGAAGGAAAAATATGATTCATGAGGCTCTTCAGGGAACGTATCTTATTTCAACAAATCACTGAACCAATCTTATTACAAAAACACAACAACAACAAAGTATCAACCTAAGCAATATATCACGATTCACTCAACATATAACAACTAGATACCAAGTGCATAACCACTGGGCTGTTTCTGAGAATTTCTAAAACTGTGCACTATGTGCCTAGCATGCAGAAACCTCAACACTTGCAGAATGAATGGGCAAATGGGCAGACAACTGCACAGAAGAGAGAAGAGGAACTGCGAGATCTTGGCTCCCCATCGGTCTCTGCATGTACTACAATGGTCCTGTCCATTAAGACCGGATGATGCGAACCCACCATCAGGCTTACAGAAAGGGAAGACTTACAATGGCAGGAAGAGGAGGACAGCTGGAGATGGATGGGGATGAGGGAACAGTATATACAGAAGCTAACGTCTGGAGACCGCTGAGATGTCCAATGAGCACCTCTCTCTAGACAGCCCACTCAACTCTCTTCTAAAGCTTTGTGAATTGGGCATTATGACTTTCATGTTTTAGCTGCAAACCTGAGGCACAGAGGATGAGTAAGCTAAGATAATTCAAGGAGGAAGGAGAAGGCAGGTTTTGGAGCAGAGCCATCGAAGCCTGGTTCTCAGGGTGGCACAATGGCTCACTGGCTGGCAGCCAGCCACTGCAAGCTCAATACTACCTCTCTGACCCATTCTTCAAGCTTTGGTGCCCTGAAATAGCCTGGCTATGCAGCCTCTCTAAATTGGACAGTAACCACTTCAAAGGCATAACTGGTATCTTTGGTGCCTGTATTTTTATTACACTGATGCACTGCATGTGGAAGTGGTAGTAAGATTTTTTTCTAACTTTTTCAAAATCAAAAAGTAAAACACATAGGTTCAGTGAATACTACTACAGAGGAAAGTGGGGAGCCTTTTAATGTTTCAAAGACATATAAAGAAACCTCATATACCTACCTACACGGAAAGGTCAATAGTTTGTATTTTGCCTCATCTGCATATCCTCCCCCCTCCTTCCTTCACCCTGCCTCTCTCTTTCCCTCTCTCCTCCCCCCCTCCTTCTTTCTCTTCATTGTCTTGGGAATCTTCAATGAATGATAAGATGCATTCCTGCATTCCTTCCTGTGATTCCTAAGGACCAGGCCATTCTCTTACATGATCACAAAAAAAGCCATCCGCTTCTGGAAAAGTTACAGTTACTTTAGTACCATTATCTAATCTACCATCCACCCTCAAGGCTGTCATTTGTCCCATTGATAGCTTTTATAGTCATCATAGCATGTTTTAATAGCTGGATGTGTATGAAGAATTGGCATGAATAATTAAGACTTGATATGAGCAGAGTGCTTTCGCATCTAGAGAGCCATTTGGCTACATTAACTCATTTGCCTCACATCTTGCCATTCTAAGGTCCAGTGGAACCAGTGTCCTTGTCTCACCCCTCATGGAAAAGAGGCTGAGTGGAGTCTCAAAGATCAGGCCACTCCCTACCCTTCACAGCACTGTTTGATTCTGACTTTAAAGGCTTCCTTCATTATAGTATTTAGACACCCAGCACTGGTTCAAACATTTTATGTTCCTTAAACAAGTACCATTGAATGTTTATCTTCTAATGACTTACATTTATGTCAACCTACAGGTTATAATGCACATCTGCAGCTACCTTTGTAGGAAGAGCTCTGAGCTAGCCAAGGGGAATGTACTACAGGAGTACAATAGCATTTAGGGCCTGGCCTCCTCAGTGCCTGAGGAGCCTGCATTGCTAAACCCATTCCTCTTCAAGCCCAGAACCAGAATACACAAGTAAAAACTGATCAGTTCCAGTTGACTTGAACATGGCAAAATGCACCAGTATGTCTCCCATAGCACAGGTGTCGAGGTGATTTCCCAGTCTTTGGCAACAGTCTAACACACTGTAATAGCTAAACCACTAAAAGAACACTGTCACAGTCACATCTGTTAAACAGCATAGCCATTCTAGAAATGGACCTACAAGAGGTTCACACCTTCACTCTTTCACTGAGTTCATTTGCCTTGGGCTGGTTACCAAGTGTAGCTGGGCCTCGGTTCTTTATCTGTACATCCAGATGATTGAACATAAAACCGAGGAGAAGACAGCAAGCTTGAAGCCCGACAGTTGGGAGGCCTCCTTGCTCCTGCAGCTTAGAAGCTCAGGGAACTTCTTACAAAGTGTGCCCTGGTTTGTGACAAGCAAACCTCTGCTTTCCCAGAGCCTGGAAGGAACAGAGCAAGCTTGGGTCTGCAAGTGGAAAGGGAGTATGAGGACTGGGAGCTTTGACTGAAAGTCCGCATGGCTCACTGCCCGAGGAGAACACAAAAAAGCAGACTGCTTCTGCAGTAAGTGCTGCCCACAGTTAGGGAGCAGACGTCTCCCTGTGTAGCAGGAAAAACAAAATATTTACCTTTTCCAGGGCTTCTTTGTCAAGCAGCTCTTGCACAGCTAGAAGTTTGATGCTGTAAAAAAAATAAATAAAAAGTCATACTTAAAACAAGTCATTCCATGTCAGCAGACATCATCACATGGGTCCAAAAAGAAGAATGCAAAAATCTCAGCCCATGTCACCTCCTACCCGAAGGTGACTTTGTTTGATATAAACAGACTAAATATATTTAAAATGTTTCTAAACTCTAAAAGTAGCTTTACCACAAGATTAAGCACTTCTATTTTCAGTTGAAGTTGAAAGTCGGGACTTGAAAAGGAATCTGCACATCAGTGTTCATGATATTCCTCATAAACCAAAGATGGAAACAACTTGATTGTGCATCAGCAGATAGACAAGCACAAAGTGGTGTGTGTGTGTGTGTGTGTGTGTGTGTCTGTCTGTCTGTCTATGTGTGTATGTACATGTGTGTGTCTGTGTATGTGTACACATTTGTGTGTCTCTGTGTATGCATGTGCATCTATGTGTCTGTGTATCAGTGATTGTGTGTCAGTGGCTAAGGGTGTGTCTGTGTGTGTGCATGTGTGCATGTGTATATGTGTGTGTCTGTATGTATTTGTATGTATATACACGTGTGTGCATGTGTGTCTGTATCTGTGTGTGCCTGTATCTACACATGTCTCTATGTGTGTGTGCATGTGTGCACATTGTTGTATGTGCATATATGCATGTGTGTATGCATATGCTCATGTGTATATTATTCATTCTTAAAAAGAAAGATATTCTATTATATATACAATAGAGATCACAGATGCACCTTGAAATGTTCAGTGAAATAAGTCATAATAAAAAGACATACTAGGAGATTTCACTTACATGTGATAGCAAGAATAGCTAAGTTGATAAAGACAGAAAGAGGAGTGTTTCTTACCTGGGTCTGGGGGGTGCGGGGGATGGGGAGCTACTGTTTAACTGGAATGGCATGTCCTTGTAGGATGAAGGAAAGTTCTGGATTTGGATGGTGGTGGTGACACAGCACCGCAAATGTGCTTATGCCAGCAAATGTGTGCTTAACATTGGCTACCATGGTAACGCTTGTTATACACAGCTTGTTAGCACAAAGCATCCTTACAGTGACTAATGCCTGTTGCATGCAAAGAACCTGACTAAGTTCTGAGGAAGAAAGAAGTCAACAATTACTCCTGCTCAGCATCCATCTTTACTCACGATCTTTCTGTGACAATGAGCAAAGTGTAAACATCATATACTGCTCATTAGGCACTGGTGGCGCCTCACTGTGTGCATGAGAATGTATGAGGAGTTCCAGGCTGCTGAGAAGCCACGATGCGGTCAGAATATAAAGTGAACTGTCCTGAGTGGATGGATGAACAGAGATACTAAGGGGACCCTGGTTCCACAGACACCACAGACCTAACGACACCAAAATGACACCAAAATAGCCTTGCCGTGGGAGGACACCCAAAGATGCCAAGAGGAGTGGGCAATGTTACAGCTTCTAGTTAGGGCCTGGAGCCTTGTCTGAACTCAGCGACTGAGGTAATGGGATTCAGTAGTGGGACATTGTTGCTAAAATACATGCGTGCACGTTGAAGCATTGGAGAGTACAAGGGGAAATAGTCAAGAATGCAGGCAAGGCGTGGGCTATACTGAACAAACTAGGGACAGAAGCAGGAGAATTCAGACATGATTTGAGGAAGAGTCAGCTGTGGGACTGCATTGTAACACTCCTCCCCAAGGCTGATGCCCCTATCTATCATCATTTGTCATTGTAGTCTGCGTGTCACAGGTTGTGCAGAGCAGAGGTGAAAACCCTACTTGTCACACATAGCTGCCAACAGGGATAAAACTATTAAAGGCTCATTGTACCCTATAAACATCCTCACACTCTTGATACAACTAAACAAGTGTACCCTACCAAATGCAATGGCTTCTGTTACTAACAGATCCAGGAGAAGCAACTGGTGCCTTTGAGACCTATAATAAATCCACTACTATCTCCATCCACAATATGGGTGCTAACAAATAGACTGCCTCAGGCATTCTCTCCACTAGCCACTGACTTCTCTTCCAGCCTCCAGATTTGCGTCAGCTGTTCCTCAGACTTAAAGAGACTCTTTGGACTATCCCTAAGGAGCTTCTCTGGTCAACCACAGTGAAGAGTTTTTGTTTCCCTCAGGATACTTTACTACTCTTTTTAAAGTATTATTTGCTGTGGTGCTTCCATCTGTCTTCTCCTAACTACTGAAACACTTCAAGGCTGAGGGGCTCAAATGATTTTGCTCACAGTCACCCTTGCAACATCTACAATAGACATGTGTAGAACATTCAAGGAATATTTGCTAACTCCATGGCCCAAGAGGCCCGAGGCCCAAGTTACTTTGAAAACTCATACATTCCAGTCATGCCTCGGTTTCTCCACATGAAAAAAAAACAAAAAAATAAATAAACAACAACAACAACAACAAAAAACAATGCCTTAAAGGAAGTAACTCAACAAATTCACCCAGGACAAATGCCGCTAAACATAGTTGTACAACTGACTGTTGTTCATGAAATAGACCCTGTGGTGGCTCAAAGCCATCGTCCGTCCCTCTTCAGCACATTCTGACTGCCAGTGCACAAAGCTAAGATTCTAGCCATGTGGGCAGCAATTTATGTGCTAAGTTAGGAGTACCAGTCACAGCTCAAGTTACAAAAAGCTTAAATTGCTTCTGAAATAACTGCTGGGAAACATTCACTCCAGGGGGAGAGGCGTGTTGAAGAGCCTCCTGCTCTTGCCTGTTCGTGATCACAGGGTCTAGTGTCCAATAGCAGATACCAAGCTAGCCATGGAAGCCAAGAAGACACTGAACTCTTTTCCTCTCTATCTACAAAGATACTACATTCAACCTACTGAAAGGGAAAGCTCGGGAGGAAAAATGAAATTAAAATAACCTCCACCAATGCGAGCCTACTACTCCCCACTCTCTAGAACAGGGGTGGCATCCACACGGTTCCTCTCCAACCAGCCCTGTCCCTGCCACCTCTTGTCATAGAGCTTTCTTCCACTAAACCTAAACTAAACTTTAGAATCCTTTTTAACACCCTAGCAAGCCATAGCCAATCTACTAAAGAAGATAGCAAGCCCAAACCCACTTAACATCTGCTCTAAAACAAATAGCAGCCTTAGTGTCATTGGGAAAGTGCAGGGAAAAAAAGACATTCTCACTTTTAAAACCAAGACCCAAAATAGAAGGGCTTCTTCAATCCAGGGAGTGATGGCAATGAGCCCCTCAATCTAGACAGTCTGCACCCTAAAATAGGAGCAGGGTAAGTTAAGTGGCTGTTCTATAGCTTGATGCATGGGACCCTTCAGCAAGCCATGACTTTTTCTCCTGACACCTAGGGCTCTAAGTGTGTCCTCAGATGTCCCATTATATGCTATTCCTAATGTTGGGTGCTCCTCAAGTCTTAGATATTTTTACCAGTACTGACGATAGTCAATCTTCTAATACACCAGGTACACCCTGGGGAGCAATTTCATACATATCTAGGAGCAGCAAACCTATTTACCAAATCTTCCATTTGATACCATCTAACTTCCTACTCTGGAAGTGCATTTGCTATGTTGTTTCCAATTTCATCCCATCTTCCGTTCCTCTTTGCTTCTGCAACTTCACAAATAGACACAGAGGATCTACAGCTATAGAAACTACACCATGCTGGGGGTGGGTGGCCCATGTGGACACAATAATGTCACTGCCCCTGAGAGCTGGAAGGAACAAAGGTGCTGCCCATATGCTCTGGGGACAGGAACGTGTGATGTTTAGACTCTCCCATGTTCCGGTGTAGATCTGGACCTTGGAGCATGTTCTGTGGGAGGCCTGGTACCTAATCAGCATTCTCTGAGAGCAGCAGATCCCAGGCAGATGAACGTTGGCATGAACTCCTTCCTTTTGCTGTACTCCACTTAGAGAAGAGAGGGAAAGCACATCCGTCAGCTGCCAGCACTGATTTGACTCAGAATCGCAGTGGCAAGGTTTGAGGACAAGCGATACTTAGAAGCACCTAGAATACACACAGTTAAATTCTGCCACATAAGCCTGGAGGAGACAATGTGCTGGAGGGCACTGTCATTTTTACAAGAGTGACAGCTGCCACAGTGAGGTCTCTAAGAGGACCAGGAGAGGCTGTGGGGAGAGCGTACTCACCCACGATGAAGAAAAGTACCACCATATCAGAAGAAAGCCAGAGGCCAGCTGTAATCTGTGTGGCTCAGAGCCATGAACTCAGCAGACCTCAGTAGCTCCTGAGGGTATGGACAAGAACAGTCTGGAGGTCTTTTTTATCTAGCTTTTTTTTTTTGAGAATTTCATACAGGAGTAGTGTATTTACATCATTTCTACCCTTCCCTCCTCCTCCTCCAACTCCTTCCAAACCCCTCAATTCTCTTTCAGACTCATGGACTCTTCTTTATTATTGTTTTATACACACACACACACACATTCACACACGTGTACATATAAATACAGGATGAGTTCATTGAGTGTTGCTCATATGTATATGTGTTTAGGGTTGATCACTTGGGGTTGGAATATCTATTGAGAGTGAAGACTGATTCTCTCAGCAGCCATTAATTTCCTGAAGCACTCCATCTAGGGGTGATATATTGTGAGATCTCTGCCCCCCAATGCATGACAATCGGTGTTAGCATTGCATTGTTCTTGTTTAAGTTTTGCAGAGATTTCACGGGCACAGCTTCCTATCCCTCATATCTGACACTATCTTGCAGCAGACACTCTGGTTCTCTAGATCTTACACTCTTTATGCCCCCTCTGCAACAATGCTCCCTAAGCCTGAAGTGTAAAGGTTGCATAAGGGTTATAACACTCTTGAAGGTAAAACTCCCAACTCTAGAGACAGGTAAATGTTTATAGAGATTATACTCTAGTAAAAGGAACACTTACAAACCATAGTGCATGGGATGGAATGGCATGTGATAAATCCATGAGTGTCATAGGATGACACGTGTATCATCACATGAACAAAACACTTAATCCTGTTTTACATACAAGGCACTACTGGGAGACACTGAGAAGCAAGAGTAAACTTTGCCTTAAAGCACTTACATCTGATGAACGGATAATGGCATCCACCACTTGGTGAGCACCTTCGGGGATCACATGTGTTACACCTTCAGGGATTACATGAGGCCCACTAGAAGGATACCAGACAAAGCTAGGAGGCTCCTTCTGTTGCTGTTTTATTTGAAACAGAATCTCATTATGTAACCTAAGCTGGCTTGAATTCATGATTCTCCTGCCACAGCCTCCTGAGTATACAGCATCTCAGCGGAGATTTTTTTTTTTTTTTTTTTGAATGAACTATGAGAAATGGTTGGGTATGAGAAACGAAGAGAAATCCCACCTCAATGTTAAAGCTGGGAACTGGAGGGAACATGTCATTAGGGATAACAGTGGAGATGGAGACCAGTGGCTTACATCTGACACTTAGGTCTTAGGGCCTTCATATGCAGTATGAGAGAGACAGTAGCTGACTATACCTCAGCAAGTTCTGGTGTCTAGACCTGGACAATAGGATAGAGAGATGGTGTCAAAAAAAGGAAATTTTCTCAGGAGGCTAAACACAAGAAAACAGGCAACAGCAGATGCTCTAAGCCATAACTATTTTTATATTAATTTCTTTTGTGTGTATGTGTGTGTCTGTACACATACGTGTGCACTAGAGTGTGTCTGTGTGCACCATATGTGCATACGGGAGCCCAAGGAGGTCTGAAGAGGTGTCAGGTCCCCTGGAACTAAAGTTACAGGCAGTTATGAGTTTCAGTTTCGGAGCTGGGAATGAAACCCAGGTCCTGTGCAAGGGCAGTAAGCAACCTTAACTAGTGAGCCATCTCTCCAGGCTCCTAAGTCATAGCCAATAAGAGACAGAAAAAATTCAGTATGGCGCTACACAGTGTTGATAAAAATCTGAGCATCTGGGAGGACAGGACAAGAGGAATGCTGTCTCTGGGCCAGCTGGTGCTACACAGTAAGATAATGAGTTCTAAGATGCCAGTGTGGGCTACAACATGGGAACTAGTCAAAACAACACCCAAACAAACAAACACAAAAAAACAAAAAACTTTTTGAGAGCAGGAGGACTTCTAGGAAGATGGTAGGAAGATCTAGAGCCTAAAGCCAATTCCACACTTCGGAGGACAATGGCTGATACCCAGAGAAAGAATGACCCCAGGGGTGGTGGATAGCAAAGTCAGTGGATCAGAAGTAGACAGGAGGTGAAAAGGAGAAATTGTGAGGTTAAAATCTAGGCAAAAGATATTTCTCTCTTCTCACAAAGCTGGCCTTGTGCAAGATTAGAGCTCAGGGCTCTGTGTTTGGTTGGCACCCCTGCTGGCCCCCTGCTCCCAAGCTGGGAAACCCTGTCTGCTCTCCATCCCTTAACCCCACCTCTATAGAGAAAACTCAGAGCTCACCACTTACCTAGTCATTTCAGGCAACCCATGCAAGACTGCTCGCCCAGGGGTTCGGTTTTTGACCATATATGGGCACAATCCCAGCTCTGAGCTAACACATCATCACCTCTCACTAACACCTATAAAACCCCTTGCCTTAGAATGGGTATACAATGTCCCTGGCCTTGTTCCTTGGGACCCATGAACCCACCCAGGAGCAGTGTCTAAGAAACCTGCCTTTATTTGTTTCTGGTATAGTCTGGCCTATATTGTGTCAATGGAAAACCTATTACTCTGTACATTCTTTTGTGCTTATTTTGAATTTTTTCATTTGTTTTATTTTGTTTTGTTGTTGTTATTCTTTGATTTGTTTTTAGGTAGGATTTTACTCTGTAGCCTAAGATACGTTATTCTGTGTCGTCTCATACTTATTTGTGGCAATCATCATGCCTCAGCCTCCCAAGTACTGGATGACAAGAGTCAGCCCCATGATCAGCCCCATCCTTAATTAATCCTATCAGTTTTGTTCAAAGTGTGTGATCACCATTTGTATGTTACAGCAGAATACAAAGGCTCCGGAGAGTTCCAAAGAGAACCCAGGGCAGCTTTGTATTATAATACAACACTTTCACAATCTCCTCTACAACGAAAAAGAAGAGTGTGAAGACTCTTCAGGAGCCCATGCCAAACCCTATGGAGATCCTGGGAAGGCAGACTGTTATGCCAGGAAATCTGCCATGTTAACTCCAGGAACCTGGAGGAGCACAAGCCGTGTCTCCAGCAAAAGAGAGCAGCAGGAAGCTCCGAGCAAAGGCAAGAGAAGGAAGGCAGTGAAGGTGTAACCACAGCCCAGCATGGTGGCCACAGGCCAGGACCGCTCTGTTCAATGTCCCTGTATAGTACTTAGGAAGTTGAACAAAATCAAGGCCAGGAATGGGGTCAACCCAGCTGCTCAAACATTTCCCCCTCCTCCTTCAGAAGGCTGTGCATGAACAAGGTCATGAAGAAAGCTCCTTGGTGGTCTCCAGTTTTCAGAAGAGGTCATGAATATCACAGGCAGGCTTGTTCTCCCTAATGTTTAAATTTCCCCCACTACTGGGAAACAGGGGTGTCAGCCTCTGCCATGCGGTGGCTTCTCTGAGGGAAGGCCCAGGACCTGCTTTCCTCACACAGGTCTGTCGTCACTGCCAATGAACATACTGGCATCTCAACCTTCCCCACCGAAGCTGAGTGCTACGGAGGATATCACATCTGGAACAATCTACATGCTATATGCAATTCAGCTTGCAGTCACCGCCCTTGAAGAGTCCACAAGACAGTCTGGAAAAGGACCTTCTTTAAAGACAGTCTATGGAGTCTCTGTTCCATCGCCAGGTTTTCAGCTGCTTGGTTACATAACCTTTTCTTAGAAATCCATTCAATTTACTCCTATTTCTGAATGTTAAGCCAAGAACCATTCTAGAGCAATCTCCTCATCCAAATCTATACCCCCCTTCTTTACTCTTTCATGTCTGAAAATATTTTCTTTTCATCTAGGGAACTGGGTTTTGGGCTGGCCAACAATATGACCATAGTGAGGAAAGGTATGACCCTTTTGGTTTGATCACCAGAACCCACACAGAGGTGGTAGGAAAGATCTGACTCCACAAAGTGTCCTTCTGACACTATACACATCCGTTGAGTACTACAGTTGTATTACTTTTACCCTTTCTTCTTCTCCCCCACTGAGATCCCCCCAACTCCCTGTCAAATGCATGATCTCTTCTTTGGTTATTACTACTACATGAGTATACATATGTAAAACCTACTGGGATCACTTAATGCTTCTCATATGAACATGAGTTTAGGGCTGACCCCTTGGGATTAGATAGTCTGACTCTAAAGAAAAGAAAACAGATTTCCCCTCTCTCAGCAGTCACCAGTTCTTCATGTAGGGATGTGGCCTTGAGAATCCCCCTATCCAAATTGGCACATTGACTGATATGATGTAGGACTTGCTTGGGCAACCACAGTCTTGAGGTTTTGTGGGTGCAACTTCCTTGACACATCCAGAAAACATAACCTCACAACTTTTACACTCTTTCTGCCCCCCCCTCCTAGAGTTTGTGTGTGTGTGTGTGCTTATTATGTTTGAAAGTTACTTGGGTTGTTTATTCGTCACTAAGCATAACCGTGGCCCATGTGACATCTCTAGTCAAGGATGGCCCAAATATGCAGTGTTGGTTTCATAAGGTTTTATTTTCAGTGCTTTTGGAGCCTTCTTAGTCCATTGGAGAGCATTCAATGATGCCTATACAATATATAATGAAATCACCTCATGGCTCACTTCTCCAAATATGACCCTGTTGCTAAGTGATACATACCTATAGTTGGTTTGTGAGGTTTGTGTTTCTATAATTCTAAAGCAACACGTACAGGATGGACCCTGTACATTTTTCACTTTTTAAAATATATTCAGTGAACAATGGCCGCAAACAGCAGGCTCGTTGGTACTATATGCAACTTGCTACAAATGTATAGGTATATATATATACACATATACATACATATATATATATATATATATATATATATATATATATATATATATATATATATATACCTTAGGGTAGAACCAAAGCAATATGGCCAAGATTCACACTGGCTAAGTCTTTATCTCTAAGTTTCAGAATGAGGCACTGTGGAAATATATCCATTTGAGTTTGAGGTCAGGTTCTCTGATTGCTAGAAATTCCATATCTCAAAGGACTGGGACTTCGTCAAGTTTGATATGGATAAATACAAAGCCATACCAGGCAGGAACAGCTCTTTCCAAAGGACTGATGTCAAATGCATCCCCACTTGTGGTTCCATGGGACAAGTAGCAGACCCAGCACACTCGAGGGTGTCCACTGTGCTGCCTCTCCTTCATCATGCCCACTAGCAAATTCTACTTCCTATCCAATAAAAAGGTAAAATAGTCGGGCTTGCTGGAGTACATGCAATCATAGCGCTGGTGGGGATAAAGCCAAAGGATCTTGAGTTGGAGTCAGCTGGGGACATGATAGCACAGAGCACTATTTTGATCTCCTTGATAGACTGTTTTTATTTTTATTTCCAAAATGTTTGATCAGTTCAAAACTCTGGGAATCTAAAGGTGTTTTCCACAAAGTTTCTTCATGGTGGTTGGTCCAGAGAGTAAGATCCAACAAGTGAAGCCAGTTTGAGCTGTACTGCCTTTGGCTTGCTGAGTTTTCAGAACCTCAGGAGCTCCAGGGAAGGTGGGGAAAGAGAGATGAGCACTTACTTCTGTGGCCCTGTGCAGG
This sequence comes from Apodemus sylvaticus, assembly GCF_947179515.1. NCBI lineage: Eukaryota > Metazoa > Chordata > Mammalia > Rodentia > Muridae > Apodemus > Apodemus sylvaticus. The sequence continues at coordinate 107,711,235 of NC_067478.1, forward strand.
CACCACATGGGTAGATTCTGAATGGTGCTCTGTTTACAGGAAGCATTCAGAGAGGGGTATAAGCACTCAAGTTACTTTGAGGCTTTCTTTAGTCATTAACTCTTTCCTGAAGATCAGAAAGCAGAAAAACACTGTTTGGAGGAAGCACAGTGTTCCAGCTAGGCAGCGGGGGAAAAAAGTATTATCTCCTCTCCCTTTTGGATTTCCATTGTTAAGATCTGTGATTTCATTTCTTTTGGTTTTTCAAAACACAGTTTCTCTGTGTAGCTCTGGCCATCCTAGAACTCACTCTGTAGACTAGGCTGGCCTCAAACTCAAAGATCTGGCTGCCTCAAACTCAAAGATCTGCCTGCCTCTACCTCCAAGTAAAGGCAAGTGCTGGGTTAAAGGCGTGTGCTACCACGTCCCACTTGTGACTGTTTTGAAAGCTCAATTGTTTAGATCTTAACCAAGGACCCTATAGACAACACTGAGCTGCAGGGTTCAAAGGCTGAGCTGCCTGTGGCCAGGGGACCCATCCAGAATAAACTCACTGGGATGTCTTTTCACTATAGAGGAGAAAAAATATTTCTAGTGCTAGGGAATTGCTTGTTAGTGAAACATTAGCAGCACTCTCTAGGGCTACCAATTTCAGTGCTTATAACAGCCATTCCCAGTGTGGTAAGTTTCAAGCCAGAGCTAAGAGATGACATCAGCTGGCTCTTATGAAGCCTCTACACCATAAGCTGCAAAACTCTCTCGTGAAAGGGGATAGAGCTTAAATGCATGTGGCCCTTTAGGTTTGTATGCGGAAAACTCAGCATCCCTTAAAGTGACAGAGTTGGGGGTTCTTTGGTGATGCCATGAGAGGAAGAGCCTTTGTACAGGTGTACCTTATTCTACTGTGCTGTGAAGATTCAGGAGACAGCAGGTGTTGGCGGGGATGTGGAGAAAGAGGAATACTCCTCCACTGCTGGTGGGATTGCAAGATGGTACAAGCACTTTGAAAATCAGTCTGGCTGCTCCTCAGAAAACTGGACATGACACTTCCAGAGGACCCTGCTATACCTCTCTTGGACATATACCCAGAGGATTCCCCAGCATGCAATAAGGACACATGCTTCACTATGTTCATAGCAGCCTTATTTATAATAGCCAGAAGCTGGAAAGAACCCAGATGTCCCTCAATGGAGGAATGGATACAGAAAATGTGGTATATTTACACAATGGAATACTATTCAGCAATTAAAAACAATGAATTCATGAAATTCTTAGGCAAATGGTTAGAACTGGAAAATATCATCCTAAGAGAGGTAACCCAATCATAAAAGAATACACATGGAATGCAATCACTGATAAGTGGATATTAATTAGCCCAGATGCTCTGGATTCTCAAGACACAGACAGTTAGCATATCAAATGATACCCAAGAAGAGGGAAGGAGAGGGCCCTGGTTTTGAAATGGGAGGGGGTGATTGGGAAATGGGCAGAGAGAAGAGGGCTTATGAGACCGATGTGGGAGGAGGGGGACCGGGAAAGGGGAAAGCATTCAGAATGTAAACAAAGAATATAGAAAATTAAAAAATTAAAAAATTAAGAAAAATACAAACAGAAGGATGGAGAAACCCTGTTCTGAGCACATCTATTGACAACCATGTGATCATTTTGCATCTCTGTCTCGTTCTCATAGTATTTCCCAGTTCTGCATTATTACAATAACCTTGACCACTCATCTATTATGTTACTATTGTGATTGTTGGAGGTCATACAAATACCATATAATACAGTGAGCTTAACTAGTAAATGTGCATGTTTATCCTGCTTGAAAGCTGCTCCCCATCTCTCTCCCTCTCCTCAGGCCTCCCTAGCCTCTGAGATACAACAGTATTGAAATCAGGCCAGTCAACTGCCTTATAGACATCTATGAGTATCCACATAAAAGAAAGAGTATAAAGTCTCTCACTTTAAATCAGTGGTTCTCAACCTTCCTAACACTGAGACCCTTTAATAGAGTTCTTCATGTTGTGGTAGCCTACTCCTCCCCCCACCCAACACACACACACATAACATTACTAACCCAAGCATAAAATTATTTTCATTGCAACTACAATTTTGCTGCTGTCATGAATCACAACACAAATACTTGTGTTTTCCAATGGCCCTAGGTAACTCCTACAAATGGGTCATTTAACCCATCAAAGGGGGTCACAGTGCACAGGTTGAGAATCACTGTTTTAAATAAAAAACTAGACATGTGCTAGCTTAGAAAAAAAAATAATAACACAAGCAAGGCAGGATGCATGTTGTGACACCCGCACCCAACCCAGGTTGTGAATGCAAAGGCAAAGTTTTTTTTTTAATTTATCTTTAATTAATTAATTAAATTGTGCTGGTGATCATAGGAAAGGTTCATGGGGGAAAATGAAAAGCACTAATTCAGTGGACACAGAAAGGATACGCAAGCAAAACAGCGTCACTGTTGATAGGGAAATGTCGTAGTGGTTTGGACAGATCAAACCACCGACAGTGGATTCAAAGTCTAATCCAAAGCAAGGCCCTATGCTCTAACCCTGTGACGCCCAGGAGAGCTGAGGGAGCTGGAGAAGGCAAGTCTGGGGCTTACGGAAATGGCCACGGGTGGATCACAAAGCAGGTGATGTGAGGAGAGCCACGAGAAGCACACTGGGCCCCCGAGACCACTGGGCTGGGCTGCTACAGGTCCCCAGGACTCCAGAACCAGAGACATCAAAGGCTAGCTTTAGTGCATTACAGACAGGCCATCTCTCTTGTCAGAACTAAACGTAGCTGGTGACTTTGAGCCGAAGCCAATGCTCATTTAATGTTCCCAAATTCCTAGTGCCCCAGAGAATGAGACTGAAATCTGTCTGTGTCCAGGAAACAAAGTAGCAGGGGCCAGATGGCAGTGTATCTGTTTGCAACATGGCTTCCTAACTATCTGCAGCTGATTGTTATAACTTACTTCCCAGAAAAGGTTTCTTTCAAATATTACGGGACACTCACAAAACACCTGGTCGCCCCTGAGTTCTGGCAGACATATCTAAAGAGATTCATGCTGCTTTTCTGCCTGCAAATGTAGCTGCCCATTATGAAAGCATCAAGTTAACGGCACAGGCTTATTACTTAAGAGATGCATTTATATGACTTGATCTGCCATGGATTCCTCTAATAGACCTGGCAATGCGATCCGGGAATGGGCTGGGAAGGATTTACCATTAACAATATTTGAAATTTATGAGAGGTGAAGACGGCAATGTTAAGGAGGGTTTGAAAGAACTTGCTTCCAACCCTCATGAATGATTAAGGGGTTGGAGACTTGGGTGGAGGAAGTGACTGGAGAAGTGAGGGAAACAGTAGAGAGTAGAGCTAGTGCTTGAGGTGTGCCTGAATTGCCATGACGTCACGGTCAACAAGAGGTGAGGACTTGCTCTTAGGAACAAACAACATACAAGAGAGGACTGTGTCTAACTTTCAGAGGTTCTGCAATGGGTGATGCTATCAGACACTGTGACAGCCTAGAAAGAAATCTGTGAGAGTTTCATGGTTATAAGACATAATAACCACAGCTCCTGAGCAGGGGCCACAACAGCTTGGTCAATATGCAGCATCATTTAAAGACATCCCCCAACCCCAGGGAAGGACTAGAGCTCACTGTAGGATCAAATTAGCACAAGCTGTTTTCAGCAATAATGTATTTCAACTGCAAATGTGCACACTAGTAGACTCTATTTTAATGCAGGCATTAATTTTACTTGTACTTAAGAAACCAAAAGTAACTCTGCTATTCCTATGCGGCAGGCCAACTTACCGTAGAGAGCCCATCCTTGTGTGTGCATGCCAAAGAGGCATCAGATAGCCTCTTTGGCATGCATACATCTTACCACAGACAGCACGGAGTAAAGGCACCATGTTATATATGAACTAAGACACAGGTCCTCACAGGATAACAGCCCGACTGGCACTTTTATCTCAAACTTCCCAGACTCTAAAGTAGAACAAGAGCTCAATGCCTGGTATTTTGTCATAGTATCCAGAGCAGACTGTGACAGACCAGATCTGGATTGGCCTAAGGCTATAAAATACTTAATGTTTCTATAATAACTGAATAGAACATGTGATCAATTATACCACTATAATATGTTTCATGATAATGAATGTATAAAAGCTGAAGCAGAGGCAGTAGCTGGAGTGACCGAGCACCCAGATGCAGGTGGCCAGTGACAAGTGGGGAGGTCGTTGAAGGCTTGTCCTCTAGAAGGCATCTGGTCAGACTTCGGTCTCTACTCTGTAAAATAGGGTAATATTTCTAATTTAATAGGCTCTCTGTGAAAATTCAATGAAATGTCATATGCTTGCATTATATAGTAGGTACTCCATAAATGGTACCTAATGATATTTTTGTGCATTGAAATGGACATAATTCTCACCTTCATTACAACTGGAAAGTACGTCGAGAGCTGTCATTGATCAAACTAAAGCTAACATTTCACTACTGAAAAAACTGTTGCACGTGACTGGCCGGCACATGAAAAAGGACCGGTGAATGCAGAGTTGTGAAGCTGGTGTTTCTGCAGTGTCCCTTCCATCACTGGTGAATCACTAAAAAGTAAATGCACTCATTCCGGCTCCATCCTAGGAACTCCCCCAGAACGCAAGGACTATTGTAAATTCTCTAAAGTTGACTAGACAGAACACTTTTGCTCTTTATCCCTAAAATTTAAAAGTATGGAAATAATAGACAAAATATGCACAGATTAACTATTCTTTATCTTAATGCTTAAGACTTGAAATATATACTATAAATAAATAAGTGTGTTCATGTGTGTGTGTGTGTGTATGTGTGTGTGTGAAGAGGGGTGCTAGTGGATTGGACCTAAGTCTAAACAAGAAACTTACTTGAGTTTCAAAAAGACCTTATACACATAGCCTAGCAGTAATACACACACACACACACACACACACACAAACACACACACACACATACATGTTTGTAGCCTATGTTCTAAGTATAAAACAGCTCATAAGATCAGGGTCAGAATTCTTATGATTTTAAATAGACATTTTTGTTGAAAACTACAAGCCTATATGTGGGAGTTGTTATAAATTCAAGTCCCTTTAATAAAAATGAAAACAAAATCCTAGAAGTTAAAGTATAAAATGTTGGAAAGGAATTAAATATCATGTCGTTTGAAAGTGAGAAGTGAAATGCTTCCCTTAAAATAGATGAAAAAAATTACTACTTTAAGGATGCTGTAGTGCACACCCTTAATCCCAGCACCAGAGGAAGGGGCAGTTGGAGCTCTGAGTTTGAGGCCAGCCTGGTCTACAGAGTGAGTTCAAGGACAGCCAGGGCTACACAGAGAAGCCATGTCTTGAAAAACCAAAAGAATACTCTGTAGCAGCAAGTTTCAAGTTGGGAAGGAAGGAAGAAGAAACAGAAAGTCTTTCTCTCTGACACACACTGAGCTACTGGCTCCCTGGACCCTTCTGTTTGCACTGGCATTAGGTCTACTAGAAAGATAAGGACGGTACTATGGGCCAGGATGCCTCATGCGAGCTAAGCCTCCCTCCAAGCTCAGGGTCTAGGACACTGGTACCTCCCCTTCACCCTAAACTTCTTCCCAGCGTCCCCGCCAGCACTGAGGAGGTCTTTGTTGGTCAGTTTTAGTCCATGTGACTGTGACTCAAGATGGATAGATATACCCACATTGAGCTCAGCATCCTTCATTCCAGTCTAAATGAAGCAGGGTCCTCCAAAGATAGACATGACCCCAGGCCTTCCTCAGCTCTGGCCTCTACTTCTACAGACCCAAGTCCTTCCCAAGCTACAGAAAGTGGCCATTCCGTGTCTCCCCTTGTCATCGCCCAGCTCTAGTACTTGTGTCCAAAACTCATCAACTGATGCTCAGAATGACTTCTGATCACATTTACATCTGATCACATTTTCAGACAGCAAATACTATGTTTTCGACACAGGAATTAACATGAACAATCCATCCATTCTGGAAAGACATTCTGAAATCCAGCTTTACACGTGATCATGTTTTCAGACAGGAAGTGGGTGAACAACTACTTCTCGAGGCACTGTAAAACAAGGCAGTGCTTCCAAGCACCCAGGGTGCCCTCTATCCCCAGCTAGGCTCTCTACTGGTCTTTTCAGTCCTTGCTAGTGTTTTCAGAATGTTGTTCTTCATTTTATTTTTCTAAGAAAGTATAAGGAAGTTCTTTCTTTACTTACAGGACATGCAAGTATAAAAGGAGCTTTCTGCTTTCAGAGCACACTGAGAGTTAGACAGTTATCTAACACAGCACAGGCTCCGTGCTTGCAAACTAATATTCCTCCCAGAATGCAAGTGGCTTTGGAGGCTGACCTTTCACCTTGTCCCAACATTGCTTCTCCTTTAGGACCAAATGAAATCCACCGCTAGGTTGTCAGAGCAAAAAGCAAAGCTTCCTCCCTCTCTGTAAATGCAAACCAGCCAGGCGGATTCTCTGGCCGGAGGGTTGTTTAAAGCAGTGGCTCATGAGGTCACACTTCAAAGACATCTTTTGTTTAGGTCTTAGGTCTTCTATAATGCTTTTCTTTTTTGAAATACTTAAAAATGCAAAGAAAAAAAGAACATAATCACAATTCTGCTATGTGGGAATTAATGCCACTAGGTCTTAATTATGCATTCTAGTGAATGAATACAGTGCCTAAAGGACTTGGCATCCAACTCCACAGATAATCGCTCAGTCATGTTCATTGATGCTCTCTATTGACCATAGCTGGGAAATGGAATAACCCAATTGTCCTTCAAACAACTAGCAGATAATGCAAATGCAGTACGTACATACTATGGAATATTATTCAGATATAGAAAGAAAGAAAAAAGAAAGGAAAGAAGGAAGGAAGGAAGGAAGGAAGGAAGGAAGGAAGGAAGGAAGGAAGGAAGGAAGGAAGGAAAAAAGGAAGGAAGGAAGGAAGGAAGGAAGGAAGGAAGGAAGGAAGGAAGGAAGGAGAAAAAGAAATCATTAACTTTCCAGGTTAAAAACAAAAAATGAACTGAAATAGAAAAGACAATATTGGGTGAGGTAACCCAGACACAGAAAGGCAACCGTCATAACTTCTTTCCTAACTCCTAAACCTTCAGATACAAAGAAGATTCCTGCAGCAACTGCAAGTCAGAAAGGCATAAAAATGAACCTTTGCTGAGTGGGGCTGTGGAGAAGCAGTAGAGAGGGGGAAAGCGGGGTACAAGTGAGCTCAACTTAAGGAGAGGAAGGAGAGAAGAGGTAAAATAACAATGGGGATATCTGAAAAGTTGTGAGGAATCATACTACTATCTTCCTAAAAAGAAATAATACATGGAAGTCTGTGGAAACTATATAAACATACATTTAAGTGAAATTTTCTCATCCAGTCTGAAAATGCTCCTTCCAAGATCAAAAGATCACCTAACACAAACCCCAGTACTAGATTTGAGAAGGCCTGTCTTAACTAGTCAGTCAGGACTGCCCAAGAGACTCCCCAAACATATTGCCTATTGTTATTGCCCAGAGTTGCCTTCCCAGACATAAAAGGTTAAGTCTTTTCCTTCTTGCTGATGACATCATGCCCTTCAGACACAGGACCCAGGGGACCCTGAGCTGAGCTAGCCTAAAAGCCTTCTCCCTGGGGACTAGCTTTCACTAGAAGGCACCATATAAGCTTCCAAAGGAGGGAAGCTACCAACAGCTCTACCCAGCAATGATGGCCATGCACCACAATAACCAGCAAAGCATGATCACACTAAAGGAATAATAGTGGCACTAATACTTTGGCAGTAACCAACAGCTCTCTATTTGGACTTAAGAGTCCTTCAGCAAAAAAGAAATCATGCCTGGTACTGAAAACCTAGCCAACTACCCAGAGCAAGCAAAGCCATGGATCTTGGTAGGAAACCTACAATCACCAACTTACTAAATAAGCACAATCTCTACCTGTATCCTAAGTATTTGCCCTTATATCCACAGATAAATGTAGTCTTCACCCCTCATCAAGGAAATTTCTCTTTACAACAGATGAAGACCATTGCAGAAAGCCACAGTCAATATGCGTAATCATAGATCCCAGCCACAACTGATTTAGCTACAAAGCACTCCTGCAGCTAAGGGTCTGAGCACATTGCAGAAGAGGGGGCAGTCAGACTGTAAGAGTCACACTTTCCAGTGTGGGCAGACATGCACATTTTCTAATTAAGCCCACTCTATTATATGGTACTTATACGGCATCCAAAACAATTACAACAGCAATGCCATAGATCACTGGTCATAATAATGCAGAAATTTGAAACACTACAAAACAGAGATCAAAGTGATTACATCATTGCCAATACTTTGTTCAGCACAGGATTTCTACAAACCTTTCATATGTATCAAAGACAGAATTTACCATGTGATTGTATCTCAATCATATCATAGCATCTCAACATGTCTGTCTAAACATGAGTTGAACAAGGACAATAGGCAAGAGAAAGTGGAAAGCGCTTGAGCCCTTAACCTTACACAAAAAACTAAAGGCAACTAAAGAATGTTGAGAGCAGGAGAAATGGCCTTCCCCAGGGAAGAGCTCACCAACTGCTTATCTAATACCACACAGTCATCCCTGAAAACATACACATCATCGACATTCTATAGACTGAGCAGGTTGCATTTATGTATTTATGACTATATGTACATAAAGGTCACATATACATGTATATATACCATAAATAGCCATATGTAACAACAGTTAATAAAAAAAAGAAGCCATGAATTTGAAAGAGAAAAAATAAGGAGTAGTATAAAGGGAAATTGGAGGGATGAATAAAAGGGCAGAAAATGATATAATTATAATCTCAAAAAAATAAAACAATGTTTTTAATGAAAAGAAACAACAGGTGAAATAAATAAATAAGTGTTTTAGGACTGACTGTGGCTGTGTGGGTCTCTAACTCTAGTGCTGTTGTAGGGGTGACAGGTGGGTCCTGGAATTCAATGATTGGCTAACCAGCCTAGCTTTTTAAATCAATAAGTTCCATGTACGTTTCATAAAATTGGAATATAATCCATACTGTTTTCTATCATTTGTAATATCATAGAGTAATATAAATTATCACTAATAATTGGCATTAACTGATAATCTTGGGAAACACCAGGGCCTCTGAACCCGACAGGAATCCTTGTGCCTCTGATTCCTTTTTTTATTAACTGTATCTATTTCCCTGGATAAATAATGCTATTAAGGGCTTAAAAACTCTCAAATACTGCTGTGAGAATCTACTGATATTCTGTTTCTGTCAGAAAAGTTTTTGCATGGGGTCCATCCATCAGAATAAGTAGAACCAAAGACGAGGCACTGAACAAGAGTGTTTAGACAGATTTGTTTATTAGCTCAAAATCACGAGTAGAGGAGAACTTAACACTGGGCTCACACCTTCCCTGAGGCTTTGGCAATAGCAGACTTACCTACAAGAGTGGCATTGTAGGGGTCTCTCTACATGCCTGGAGGTTTTCCAGGAGAAGGGGTATTCCCCAAGATATGTCACAGGCACTAACCTGCTAGTACTTACAAGTGAAAAGCAGTCCCAGCCTCAGCCTCAGCCTCAGCCTTGGCCCCAGAAGAAGAGAGACCCCTGCTCCTGGATCTACCCACAGCATCACAGTATTCAACAATGAGGAACATGGACCAAAATCACAGTTATCAAGGACCCCAAACACTGCATGAATAGGCTTTCAAAATGTGAGTGCGCATGTGCTCAGGGATCAAGGAGCACCAGCTGTGTATCCAGAGCCTTGGCTGTGAGATTGTGCACCCTGCTTTATGAGTCATTTTTAAATATGGGAATCTGCCTGGTCTCTATTTCTGTGAATCTCTCTCTACATTACCAAAAGGAAAACACTCCACTTACAGGCTCTTGCAATTAGCTTCTGCTGCTGAGTCTCCATGCTGAGAGCTGTAGCTGAGAGGTCTGGCCCCTTAAAGGCAAATGCAAATGCCCTGCTAAGCCAGTTTTCATCTGAGAGGTGTAAGTGGGGGGGATGACCCAGAGTGCAGTTAGAGACTACATGACCTGCTGTGGGCAGAGTCACAGCTAGGACTGGAGCCAAGGGCCTGGGTCTGGTTTTTGTTAGGCAACAGCCTCTCACTAGTCTTCAAAGGCATGAGTCCCAGACACCAGAGCTATGAATTCCAGCTGCTGGGTATGAAACCTTATCCTCCAGCCTGCAATTCAGTTCCCTTTGGTCCTTTAGTCTGCAGTTTAAAATACCAAAATTCAGAGGGGGCCCATGAGTCCCATCTCCAACTCAGAAACGTATATGCAAATCACAGCCAGGCCTGGAAAACTGCCTGGGATCCCAGCAGAACCTGCAGACCCTGTAAAATGGAACAGTCACATGACAGGGACCTCTAATTTTATCAGCCCATTTCCCCTTGCTTAGGGAATTCAAAAGCAGGTTTCAAATAGACAACCTCAAAAGCACCTTCAGGCCTGGGGGGGGGGGGGGTGGTGTATGGAGGGGAGAGATACTACCCCAGTTCAGAGGCTCCTGCATAAAGGTCAGCCAGAACTAATTAGTCCCGTCAGCTGAAGGTCTATGCTTTCAGTGCAGGATCTCCGAGAATAGAGACCATCTTCACATGTAGGTCCCAGGAGTGGCTTCAGAATTTGCTCCTCATGAAAACTCAAGGGTGGGGTAGGTGCTGCCAGACTGAGTGATACTTTGAAGGACTTATCACTTGAGAACCTCATGAGGGTGCAACGTCAGGCACACAATAGGCTTTCATGAGCACACAACATCGGCAACTGGGGGTGGGGTCACTGATAGACTCTTCTGGGGATACCCAGTGGCAACTGGGGGTGGGGTCACTGATAGACTCTTCTGGGGATACCCAGTGGCAACTGGGGGTGGGGTCACTGATAGACTCTTCTGGGGATACCCAGTGGCTCTGGGCACAGATATGGGGTGAGAGAAGACAGCTCAACTTCATTTTCACGCTCAACTCCATTTTCTAAACCAGATGTCCATTTCTTGTAGACACCCTAAATAATCAATTGCCAAGGCCCAGGAGGGTCAACCTAGCAGGGTCATGAAGCATGATACCCACTTTGTTATAGGATCACCTTCTCCTTACATACTTGTTCCAACCATCATTGATCAAGGGCTACTGCACTTGGCAGCCTTTTTCTTCTCTGGTCCATTGTGTTCATGACAGAACAGTCACATTCTTTTTCCCTCAGACCTGCTTTTTCTGTTCTTACTCTATTAACAGCTTTCTCATTCTTGAGCACCTAAAGCCCATCTTTCTCAGTACTAACACTGGTCAGCACTGGTGCCTCTACTAGCAGTAGATTGATGGGTCCCAACATCTCTAGTCTTCTACCAGCACCCCACGCCCCATCCTCATGGATCCTTTTGAATCATGCTACCTCCCTGGTTGGCCTGTTAAATATATACTCGGATTCACTCATGCCTGCCAGTGTGCTGGGCATCAGTGATTAACAACAGCGAATTAGACAGACTCCCAGCTCCCTTGGAACTGACAGTCTCGTATAGTACGTGCCCATTGATCAGCTAATTACACAAGTGTTAATGGAATTACAAATGGGTCAAGGGGTCAGAATGAGAGGTGCAGGATGCTGAGGTAGTAATAACATAAGGCTAAGAGGACTTGGGGCAACAGCATGGTCAGTGTAACAGCTGCTAGAATACGCATTTATCTGACACCTCTTCGGCCAGGGCCTTGAACTTCAGTGAACACAGGACCTACCTGTTGTAAATTTGGCATTCCTCCAGCCTGCTTTCAGAAACTCAGCAACAGCAGCTTAGTAACAGCAGCTTAGGTCTTCATCCACCATCACCAACATCACGGCATTCCCACCAAGAGCACTGCTTTCCCACCTGTTAACAGCACTGCATTCCCACTGTGACTTGGAGTTGTATATTTTCCTATGAAACACGCATGCCGTTTTAAAGGCCTCTATCTTGTTTGTTCTGTCCCCTGTCTGTCTCCCTGTCTGTCTCTATCCTTCTCTCATGTCCCCACTCCAAGACAGCCTTCTGCTCTCCTCCCTCCCCCTAGCTACCCTTTTGCGTCACACCTGTGGTATGATCACTTTAGTGGCACAGCTTGACCTCCCCCCACCTGCTAAAGACACCTTTTGAGGCTTTATCCTACCATTTGCCTTCCGCCATCTTTGCCTCCCTTCCAATGCTATTCCAGGGTATCATCTCTCTCATAATGATCTCTAATATTCAAGATCAATGGATCTCTCTCTCTTCCTCTCTTTCTCTTTCCCTCCCTTCCTCCCTTTCTCTCTCCCTCCTCCTCCAGTTTTCTCTTCTCAACTTTGGCTTGATTATTTCCAGTGCTTCCTGCGCCTTCAACTACAGTGCTTCAAAGGAACCTCAAAGACAGCATAGTAAGTGAGATTTTTTTCCAAGCCAATTTATCCCACAGCCCTTTCCCACTTCTTAGACACCATTCAATCAAAGCTACATTTTTCTTGAACCAACCTAGACCCTACCTCATGAACAATATCCAAAAATCAACTACCTCCTAAATATATTTGTTATCATACTAAATGTCCCAAGCCCAGAGCCATGCCTTCTTAGTTTAAGAAATACATTTTGCTTATTATTTTAAAAATGCTTATAATAAACTTTAACAACAAACAGAATAATAAATTAGAGAACAACAGCTATATCCCCCATCCATGTGTGTCCATGTCTCACATTTATAAACTATAACCATGCTATAAGCATACATAGTAAAGGGTTGTTCCAGCAGACTCCCATGCTTCCGCTGCTCTGGGCTTGACTGTGTAGCTTGCCATGGGATATTGGCAAGCATGACTCAATAAAGGTTACAAATGGTTCCATTGAATATTCTTTAAAATTATTTTAAAGGTCATGTAATATTGCATATGAATATGTTCTACAATTTATCATTCTCTAGTGCTGGGCACCTTTTCTTTTACTTTTCCATGATTTATGATAAATATATGTGCACATATAGTAGGCATTTTAGAGATTTTCTTAATCTGGATTTAGAGAGTAGCACTTGCTACCTTTAAAAAATTAAAATGTACATATTAAGTCTCTTTAAACTCTGCCAAAAAAGCAGTTTCTAGCCTTTCTCCCACCAGCAATTCAGGGAAGCATCTGTTTTAAGGCAAAACCTGCTCCTGCAACTGACAAGCAAAGCAATGCTCCCTCCTTTTCCTCTGCATTTCCCCAATTACCAACAAGGTCTCCTATGCGGTGCAGCTACCTGTAATTCTACCATGCAGTTCTTCCGTGAATGATCTCCTTCTGTCCTTGGGCTGATTTTTCTATTATGGTAGAAGTGGAAAGTTTGGAGAAAAGGTTTGGTCACTAAGAGCACTGGCTGCTCTTCCAGAATTCGCAGAGTTCCAGCACGCAGCGATGGCTCACACCATCTGTAACTCCAGTTCCAGGGGATTCAAGACCCTCCTCAGGCCTCCCTGGGCACAAGGCATGGGTGTGGTACACAGACATACAACAGGCAAAGCATCCATACACTCAATTGTTTTTAGAGATAGGAAAGGTTTTCCCTCTTGATTTATATATTTACATATTAAAATATTGAAACTTTTTTTTTGATACATGAGCCAAGTTTTCAACACTCACTTCAGATTTTGTTTCTAAAGTTTGTGATAATACAAAAGTTGATTTTTTTTAAAGGTCACCCAACCCACTACTCTTGTCTTTTCTCATATTTTCTCTGGTGTTCCATGCTTTCAAAGCCGGCTTTTCTCTTGAATCTTGGATTAATTTGAGAGATGCAGGTATATCCTTTAAGGTACACAGTAAGGGAAGCACATAATTCTTTTGCATTGGACACTTACTTGCTTATCCATCTATTACTCCACTGATCTGCCGTCCCCTGGCATCACGTGCTAAATTCTCTGAAAGGCTCCGGTTCTAAGACACTATTCTGCTCCTGGAACCTATCTCTACTTGTACTCTAATTTCTGTTTTAATTATTGTCCATTTATTGGATGTTCTGCTTTCATGCTTTTATATATTCACTCAACAAACACTAACTGAGATACAAATTGTGCCATGCACTAGTCTAGGCATGGGGTACAATACACTAAATCAGGCTGAACACCTCTCTCTGTTCCCCTTTCTGTGGGTGGTGGAGGAGATCAAGCGTAGAACAAGCAGCGTTTACTAAATGTTTCCTCTGTGTGCCAGGCTCTGCCAAGCACCTTCTGTGTCATCTTCATTTCCATGGAAGCCCTAAGTCTGTCTCCCCAGCACTCTCCCACCCCCACCCCTCACTCTCAGCTCCCTCTGTTCTCTCTATCCTTATTATCCATGGGACCCACAAACTGACTCAACACCCCTCACCCCTCCCAGATCTCCCGCGGAACCCCTTTCTACCCCTGGAATTGAGAGAAACATCACTTCCAGGATCATTCACGGCAAAGGAGCTAATCATAGGTCAGATGCCATGAGATGAGCTGTGTCCAGCTATGAGCTCTCTGTCTCTGGAAGATTCTTTTGTTCAAGGAAAAGTGACAGTGACCCTCTTGGCTGCTCCAGAGTTTCTCTGATACTCTCTGCAAGGGAACTTGCACACACAAGAGAAGCATGGCAGCCATTAAGCCTCCAAAGACACTCTTGAGCTAAGGGTGGTCCCATAGCAATACAATATGATAACCAAACACTTGCAGAACTACCTCAGGAAAAGCAGAACAACTACCTACAGAACTGATGTGTCTTCAGGCAGGAGACGCCTGTCCCACCTTCCATGTAAGTAAACAGCATGTGCTCCTCCTACCAGGAAGTCTTCTGACTGGGAAGTCTGGGATAACTGGGAAAGTGAGGCCACAAGAGCTGAGAAAACCAATGGGAGCAGCTGCCTAGGTGAAGAGCCACCAAGATGACCTACCTGCTTTGCGTTTTTTTTTTTTTTTTTTTTTTTTCCTTCATACCCTCCTTGAAGGCAGCAAGCTATTCTGTAACTGACAGAAAAGAAGGGGCAAAATGGCGGGTGCACAGGGAACCAAGAATATGCTGGTTGTTTAACAGGACTCAACAGAAAGCAAATATGATCCCACAGAGGAAAAAGGAAGGAAGGGAGGGAGGCAGAAGGAAGGAGGTATGGATACATTGTCACAAACGAGAACTGAAGTGGTTACCCATGTTACCAACATAGACTTCTGATAGGATACCAAAATACTCCTCCAAGCTAGGAAGGCGGAAACAAGGTAAAATGTCAAAGGGATGATTTGTTATGAGTGCAGGATCCAGCCTCACCCTAACATACAGACACTACTGCATGGAATTGGACCTTTGGAAGGGTTGTTTACCTAAGAAAATTAGCTCTCAATGACCTTGAACCAAAACAACTCTTTGCTCATTCTCCTAAAGCCTGAAACTGGAGTTTCCACACAGAAGTGACCACTTCCTCCAGTAGACACAAGACCAAGGCTGCCGCGACAAAAGGAGCTAAGACTGATAGGAGAAAGAGCATCCACCCTACAGCCTGGTGCTAGGAGGGCTCTGGCTACTCATCCTAGGTCAGGAGAGCGTTAGAACTGTTGCCTTCTGGGAAAAGAGTCTTCAAGATGCACAGAAGGTTGACCCTTCTTGGGGACCCGTAGCTCCAAGAAAATAGATCCAGTCCTGCCCCATCTCCTTGCTTCCAGATACACACAGACACAAGATCTATCAAAACAAAAGCTTTTCTCACTGTGGCCATGGCTAAGCACTAGAAAATGACACTTGTTATGAGTGCCATTTTATGAGTTTTATTTTCCCTACCAGCAAAAGGGGACTCAAGCTCCTGGTGGTCATGAGATGGACGGATGGTTGGCGAGGATGCCTGCAGCCACAGACATCCACACGCCATGCAGGAGATGGCATGGGGCCAGAAAGCCACAGACATCCACACGCCATGCAGGAGATGGCATGGGGCCAGAAAGCCACAGACATCCACCTGCCATGCAGGAGATGGCATGGGGCTAGAAAGCACATTAATTACTAGGCCAGGTGCTGTCCTCGAACCACGTGGAATGCCCAGCAGATTTGCTCCAAGCATGTACTCCACAGGTCTCCTTCAGTCTAAGGTGTTCAGGGGAGACTTTAAAGCTCTTCCCATTAAACCCAGTCACAGAAAGGGATCAGAAGCCCACACCAATTTCACGGCAGGAAGGGGAATGATCTAACACCCCACATATCCAAGACAGACATAACATCAATAGAAGCCCACACAGGACAACCTTGGTTCAGAAAAGCCTTCTCTGAGCAACCCAAACACACACCAGAGCTGGCACTGAGAGGAAACCACATGGCTAGGCTTGGTCTACAGACAGCCCTCATTACTGTTGGAAAATTAGATGCCTTAACGGCTAAGTAAATGAGGTTCTAAGGGGCAATCAGTATAATATAGCAAGTAAATAGCCTTGAAGTCAAACAGACCCAGGATCAAAGCTGACTAAATGTGAGTGTGTTAGAGCAAGCCCTTGCCATATGCCTACCACAGCTCAACACTGCTGTTCATGACCCACAAGTCCCATACAACCCTGAAAGGCAGGTACTGTTACCAGCCTTTATCTGGAGCTGAGAGCAGTGCGGCACAGTATGTCTGCTCTAGCCATCCAAAGACATATGACAGAGAGTTGAGCCCAGCATAGTCTCCTCTTGCTAAACTGAGTCCCCAAGATTTCTTAGATACCAGAGTCACCCGGGGTAGGAATGGGGCATTCGTTTAAACAACCCAGAGCCTCATTCCTTCAACTTGAATGGTGCCTGAAAATATGTATCCCTAACAAGTTCCCACCCAGATGATGACAACACTGGCCTAAAAACTATAACCTTATGGACGAAAGGATAAGCGTACAGGCTTGTAATCCCCCAGGGAACCACATAAAAAGAACTTAAGATAGTTTCTAATAGGGTCTACAGGTACCACAAGTATTATTTTAACTGATTCTGACTCAGGTATTTGGGGCCTTTCTGTAACTAACATTCTGTCACCTACCCCATCTCCTGCCACTGCTGTATCATCAAATCCCCTCTCGCATTGCCCCAAGCGCCAAGTAGTCAGTCACTGCTGCCTCACAGTCCCAAGACAGGAACACGCTCCCAAGTCCTAACACAGGCATTAACTACGTTCCCTCAATCTGTTCTGAAACACCAGCCCCCAGCAAACCACAGGGCTTCCCACAGGCAAACGTGAAAGCAAAAGGGACAGACACTGACAGGTACACAGACTTGATTCTGCAATTATAAATACTAACATCTAACTTGCATAAAGTTATGCCTGATGTTGCTTGCTACAGGGCTGCAATTGAAGGAATGTGGGAGGGAGAATACAGGTCCCAAGTGATGTTCTGCACAACGTCTCCTCAGATGAGGAATTGTCACCCCGACGGCCACCTGTTTCTGGCCACAACAAAACTGCCCTGCAAGACCCCCACCTAACCACACAGGAACAAGCATCCCGGCTTCCAAAGGCCCAGGGGCTCCTCTGAACTCTAGTAACCCGGTTCTACTGGCGCTGACCCAGGCAGACTGCTCATTCGGGTCACTGGGATTCACACTTCAAAAGCAGGAACAAGCTGACGAGATAAAAATAAAACTGCTGAGGCAGAGGAGGAGCTCCGTTCCTGGAGGGCACCAGGCTGCAGCCTGCTGCTGTCTCTACTCTACCACAGGAGGGAACCATGACCAGAGCAGACTGGGAGCAAGAGCCCCGTTCTCCGTCTAGGCTTTGAAAACCCGCAGAAAGATTCCAGGAGAGGAGCACGCCCATGTAGGTGGGTTCCAAAGCATCCCAAAAGAGGGGCAAGTCCCCACCCCACCCCCCATGACTCCAGGGCAAGAATGAAAGACAGTAACACTTAATTCACACATCATCCCTGGATGTGTTTGATGACTACGCAGAACCACAAGGACAATAATCTGATTTCAGATCACAAACAAAACTGTAGGATCTACAGGGAAAAAAGCAACCTTAGACTCAAGGCCATCCAATTAGCAGTTTCCAGCAGTGGATGCCTCATCCACCTGACCCCTTGCTGAAGACCATCCCCAAGATGCCCTTCGCATATGAAGAGCTGCAAGAGGGTGGTCAACCTGGACTACTGGGTTCCTGGCCTTTCTTATGAATACCTAGTAGGGTTTCAAGCAGGGAGCCCCACCAGTCTGGGCTGTCAAGACATGCCAAGCTGAGTTCTCATTGAATGGACAGCCTTCAGGACTCACTGCCCACCCCTCCCCACTTACTGCCTCAGATACCATCTAAGCCTTGTGCTCAAATCTTCTCCTCATAAGAGCCTCATGTCCCAGGCAGACAAGGCCCTTCCCTCCTGCTATCTATTCAGGTGAAATATACACAAAGGTTTCAAAGTGTTGCAAGAGAATAAAAGATATGTCTGTAATAATTTCATATCACAGAATTTTATATATAAAAATAAGTATATATTGACTGTGTGCACAAATGTTAACATTTTGAATATGGTAGATAAAACAAAAGTTCCAAAAGTGAATGTTACCTGTTCCTCTTGAACTTTTAAAACTGTGCTTCCAGCTGGGGTTTAAACAGCATCCATGGCTCTTACTCTAATTGGCTGGCAGTGAGACTGTAGGCAGCCTGCCTAGCGGGACTCTTGGACCAACGAGGGTCCTGAGTTTCTTAGGATAAGATGCTGTTTCTCTACCAGTGTCTCTAGTCACTGTTTCCACTCAGCCTTCTGAAAGCAGAGCTGACACAGTCCAACTGGAGTGAGTGAGTCAAGGCCCTCCATGTCACTCAGGACCTGACTATGCACAGAGCCAGCACGGGAATGAAAGACAGAGCGGCCTCGATTCAGCCCCGACTCAGCCATCCTGGCAGCTGGAACCTGTTAAACCCAGCAGATTCCTGCCCTTGTTTAGTCCCCTAGTCCCATTACCCCAAGTCCAGGGGTGAATTTCTAAGGAGTTTCATCTGTGCTACTCTTGACTACACTTGGCCTTCAGCAGGAAAATTCCCTTTGCTAGACTACTCACCTAATAGACAAGGCTCTAGGTTCATCTACACACACACACACACAGACGACAGACAGAGGAGAGGACACACACACAAACAGACACACAGATACTCACATATATATATACACATACAGAGAGACATACGGATACACATATAGAAAGACAGAGACAGATACACACACAGACAGACACACACACAACCTCAGGGCACTACATCTGAGCAAAAAGAATCACTAGTCACGCTGATGACCTGCACTTGTTTCTTAGGTCACACTTAGGACAACCAAACATGACATGACAAAATAAGATTTAAGATGAAGCAAAAACTATCATATCAAAGTTGGACACGGCAACCCAAGAGGAGGAAAAGACGAGAGGCAGAGACCTGCTTGTCCTCATAGTCAGAGCATTGCTCAGCTGTGAGAGGAAAGAAAATGGCATCATAAAATTTGCAGAATGGAACTAGAAAAAAATCATCGTGGGTGAGGTAAGCCAGATCCAGAGTGTACTCCCTCATAAGTGGATATTAGCTGTTACTGATAAGCATGCTACAATCTGTAGACCCAGAGAGGCTGGATAGAGAAGGGATGGGGGGGGGGGTGGATATGAATCTCCCTGGGAAGGGGAACTAGAATAGATTTCACTGGTAGACTGGAGGTGTAATGAGGACAGGAGCAGAAGGGACCAGTTTGGGAGGGCTGGGGGGGCGGTGATGGTGGGGTGGAGGGAGAGAGTGAGGGAAAGACCGCAGAAATACCATACAGGGCACTGCCACATAAATACGGGACATTTTCCTCTTCACAAAACAATCAAATTACAATGGTTCAGACACGATTCAGCTTTAATCTCCTATTAGTCCTACGAGATAGGACAAATTAATTTCTTCTGTGTGTCTTTTTAATTTTATTTACATGAAGAATCCCCAGCCGCAATCTCCTTGTGAAGAAACACCAACATCGCGCGTGGGAAGGACTGGGTGACTAGCCTGCACCATGGTGGCCCCCAGAACCTGGGTCTCTCTTGGCTTTGGCTACACTGAAAAGTGATGGATGCTGTCAAGGGCCTCATTTGCATCACCCTGGCTACCGCTCTCTCCCCTGGTCCAAGGAGTCCAGGCGCATCTCCCTCCTTCCCCACTGAAAGTCAGTATGGTTCAGGAATGGAATGGCCTGACATTTAGGCCAGGGTGATGAAGAGAAATAGAGCAGGGCCACTGCTTTCTGCTTATCTGACCTGTCACTACTGAAAGATAATATCCATCAACAATGGCCCGGGATTTACTCATCTATACTCCACAATGTCAAGCAAAGATCCAGAACCTAACAGGTCTACATCTGAAACCCTATCCCTAAAATTCATGGACAAACGGTAGTCTAGCTCTTCGAGACACTCCAGAGAGCTCATCCCCAGGACACTGAGGAGGGAGACAAGATACACACCAGGAAAGGGTAGCCCACATGGGAGTCATCTGCTTTCAGGGTTTATGACACCTAGGGGGACACTCTCCTGGGTTTTCCAGTCTGTTCTACATGCAGCTACAGAGATGTCAGAGGCCCATGAACCTAGAGCCTCAGATAGGGAGGCAAGTTGCCCTCATCCACACAAACAAAATGGGCTTTCTGCAAAGGGATTTAGATGTTTCCGTTTCCACCGTCTCGGAAATTTGTTTCACCCACTTGCAAATCCCATCTTGGTTTACTGAAAGAGTTTTCCTCCTGTCTGCCAAACCAACGAAAATGGAACTCATGCCCAGCACACCACACTTAGCTGTGAGAGGCCACATGAGAAGTAGTTATTGCCTACAAGGAACTTCCAGTCTCACAGAGAGACACTAAGTCAAGAGACTAGATTAACCAATAATGTGAAGTGGTAAAGGCCAGGTGAGTAATCTGGTAGAACTGGTCCTGGAGAACAATCCAGCAACTCAAGAGGAGCTCCCCCTAGATTCTGGGGGAGACACTAGACACTCACGTTTTCACCTTGCAGACCAGAGGGCCACCTCCAGATCAAAGCACAGCAAAGATGAGGGATTGGTGAGAGCAACTCCGCCTATAAACATGCATCAACACTTTGCTATTGCATAGTTTTTGAGCCAGTATCAACCTGGTTGGGCTGTGTTTAAGTGGGAGAGCACTTGTCTAGGATGCTGACGGCCCGAGCATAGATTTGACCACGTTACATGTGCCGGTGTTGGGGGCATTAAATGAGAATTACAACAGTACTTATCTCATAAAACCATGTAATATTCAATCAAGTTTATAAGGAAAACTTAGAACAGTACCTGACATAAAACAAGTACTAAACAAAAGTTACTCATGAAACCAGGCACAGTAGCAAATGCCTACCATCCCCAAACCCAGAAGGCTGAGGTAAGATGATGCCCCTGAACTTGAGGCCAGCCTAGGATACACAATGGGTCGAAGGTCAGACTAGGTTCTGTCTCTAAAAACAAGTTACTTATCACCACCATCATCACTCAGGCTACTGTTCAGAAATAAAGTATAATTCCTTTACCCAATGTGAACATTTTCTATGCCATCAAAAGGGGGATCTAATGACTTGAGGAAGAACCGAAATATTGAATTAAAGAGCAGTCTGTAAAAGTTATGCAGATAACATTTAACCACAGAAAAGAAACCAAGCAAACATTTGCTGGGGTCTAAAGAAATGATTGTTCTGTTTGGCAGTATGAAGAGTGATTTTTTTTTAATTAGCTTTGCTTTTCTGAGTACTAAATTTTCATAGTCAGATAATATACATTTTATGATGCTTTTTTCTAATTAAGAAGTGAGCACACAAATAATTTGGGGCCCACTTCCTGATCTTTATTACACCACTTGGCCAGTGTCCTTCAGCCCCAAAGATGAGGATCTGGGATCTGATGTTAGTTTGTTGCCACATTCCTATCCGGAACTGTTGTCTTTAGTCAACAGTTAATCCTGCCTTAGCATTTTACAGACACTTTCTGAGCTGGAGAGTCATAGTAGGGGCAAGTTGGGCTTGCAGGAGTGAAGAAGCTTCCAGTGAGTGGCTTTCCACTTTGCTCTGTTCACCTGTCCGAGTGGGAGGAGGACGGAAACTGAGAACAGACCAGGAGCGCTACTGTGTAGAAAGTGATAGTTAAACGACTCTGCTTCCTCTCTTAGGAAGCCCGCTCTATGACCATGATCATCTCCGTTGCATCTGTAGGTGCCACGCTTCAAACACAGACCCAGCAGCCTACCCTGAGAAGCTTTGCTATGATGAACTGCTAACCAACAATAAAGGTGGGGTTGGCCCAAATCATACCAAAAGTCTTTCCTCTTTGGATCTAGGAACTCAAACCCAAGATGCCAACCCTAGCAACCCAGATTTGTCCTCAACATGTCCACCAACAAAAGTGACCACCAGCCACAGCCAGCCCCATCAGCCCTGCAAGCATCTGTGTGGCCGGAGCAAGCACAAGGATTCGGAAGCAGTGGACAGGCCAGCCTCTGACCTAGCTTTTGAGCAGCAATAGCTTGACCAGCCTGCTTCAGACATGAAAGAACTGAATTCACTGCAGCACAGGGCTCAAGCGCAGGGCTTCAGACTTGGGAATTCTGGGTTCCAAACCCACTTTAATGCAAATACTTCTATAATTGGTGGTTTGAATATGCTTGGCCCAGGGAGTGGCACTATTAGAGAGTATGTCCTTGGTGTGGCCCAGATTAAAGGTGTGTACCACCAGGCCTGGATTTGGAACATAATTTGTCCCAGGCTGCCCTTGAACTCAAGAGATTTCTTTGCCTCAGTCTCCTGAGATTAAAGGCCTATACTGCCTTGGCTGGACCTAAGTTTTTTTAGGGCCACAATGCCTCAATATCTCCATGTCAAGATCTGTATCAGAAGCCTGTGTCTTCCAGCCTCGAGATTTGGATCACAGGTGTGCCCTCCATTTCTCCATGGTGGTTCATTCTAGATGTAGTCAAGTTGACAACCAGGGATAGCCACCACACAAAAGTAGACTGTATGACCTTGGGTTCCATTGGCTTTTTTAAAGCCAGACTCACAGTTAACTAGGAGAAGTTACACACTGTAGGGTTGGGTCACAAAAAGCAAATGGCTCAGTCCTCAGACACATCGAGTCATCCAAGAAATTCTGGCTTAGTGTAAGAACAGCTTGTTCAGCACCTGCATCAAGCTGAGTTCTTCGTACTTGCCACTGACAATCTGTGTGGTTCATTTTCCACAGATACCCTTTCAGTCCCGGACACCAGGCTTGTCACCCTCAGAACCAGGTGACAGTCCCAGATAGATATAAGGTGGTCTGGCAAACATTTTCTGCCAGCATACTTAGCACAGGCAGTAAGTGAGGCAGGAAACAGCAGGAAACACAAATCTAGGCCAGAAAATAAAGAGTAACCCAAACCCTGACAAGTTTCTGGCCAGACAATCCCTGTGCAAAGGCCCTGACAGAAGTCCCATGCTGTTCCCGGGAGAGAATTCCACACAAAGGCCTGGCAGAAATGATCTATGTGCCCAAGATCTTCTGACCCAGCTCTCATACAGACTCTGGTCCAGCCCTCCGCTGTTGTGTGGAGGCACACAAAAGGCAAATTGTTCTCTCAGCTTTGGAATCAACACCTGTATCAAGTTGTCAAGGAGAGGATGCCTCACGCTTGAATCACGGATCACCTGAGAACCCTGGAAGACTGCCAACTCTGAGCACTTGCGTCTGCAGCTCCAGCAAGCTCTTCGGTAGCGCTAATTTTGCTGGTTCAGGGTTAGAATGGTAGGGGACTGAAACTCTTTAAGAACTCTAAAGGAAGAAGAGCTATGAAAAAAAAAAAGGTCAGTTTGGACCAGGGCCTAATCTTACATTACAGGCCTCACCCCCAAGAACCCCAGAGTTTCTCATATTTCCACACTAAGATAAGTGCAAGTGCAGGTTTGTGGAAATACCACAGGGCTGGGCACACCAAAGCAAGAGGTGAGAGAGGAACAAGTCAAAGGAAACACCCCTGGCAGGGAAAATGGCAAAAAGACAGTTTGCCACTGAAGAAAAGCAAGAGGTCATTGTCACATACTGCAGGTTAAAGTGTCCCACTCATTGTCATCACTGTACCAGCTGGCAGCTAGCTCTGTTCTCAGAGGAGGAAAACCCACGCAGGCCGTGGCATCTGTCCACCACAATGGAAATAAGACTTGAGAACAATCAGCGCCTTCCTGACTGCAAAACATGAGCACTTTTCCCACATCACAGCATGAGGACGATGTGGTACCCTCTCACCCAGCATCCCCCAAACCATAACACCAGTAAGTTACAACATAAGGACTGGTGATGTTGGGAGCCACGGGTGGCATGGTTAACTACTCTATGTCTTATACTGACATTCACCTGCTGCTAATGCAAGTTCTTTTTCTGGTCTAAGAATCAACCTAGAGCTTCAGCGTACACGTAGTTACTTTGCTTCTGATGGAGGTGGCCCTCCGGTTTCTATCTTTCTAACACATACAGAGTTCTCACAGGTCAGCTATTAGGACATCTCCAACTTTGGGTCTGTTAGTTGTTTCTTTGTGCTTATGTTCTGATTATGAATTTCTGGCAAAGACATCCCAGAGGTGAGACTGAATGGATGGATTCAGTCAGTCGGTATGTGCTTATGATTAAGGATACATACAAATGTACTCATTCATTCCTTTACTCTCTTGAAGGTGATGAACTGAAAAATTATTCTAATCTGTTTTGTGTATGTGCAGTAATGGACATGGGACCCATGCTCTACCAATGAGCACATCCCCAGGTCAGCAGCCCCTGGACTGTAAGTTCTTCATTATTAGGTAAACATAAAGACATATGAGCAGCAATACTTGGGACACCTTTTTATTTTCCAGAAAGAGATAAATCTTATTAAGAAAAGCACCCCTAAGAATGGAAGTGAGCTAGTGAGCTATTATAGGAGGCAGTTAAGATACTTTTTGGTGTGACATGCAAGCTCTTTACTATGACTTAACCCTGGTCAGAGTGGATCGGAATCTCCATTTCTCCTTTGAACAAGGAGGACGCACTCCCTCTTCCTTCCTTAGCTTAGAATCTGATGGGTTTCAATGCCCTTCTTATGGAAACCAGGAGTGTAACTGTTTGCGCAGCTGAGAAGGTGGGATCCACCGCAGTGGAGGAGCAAATCAGTCAAAAACAGCAAAACATGGGAAGCTCCCCCTACCCCTACAAGTCCCCCTCTGTCCTCAGGGTAACCCCACACCACTGGTGGTCCTGAGGCCTACCTAGATTTCCCCCTCTGCTCCTGACCCTTGCACCACACCCTTGTCTTACTTTGATGTGTCTCTCTTCTCTAGGCACACTGTCCCCAATTTTCTCACTCTAAATGTAACCCTCTGTCGGCTGACTTAACGTCTTTGTCCATGTTCTCTATCCAGACCTCTGTTCTCTGGGCCTCCTTATCTAACATCAGGCTAGCATTTCCAGTCTTGCCATTCACCATCAGTCCTTCTGGGATTCTTCCTGATAGCCTATCCACCCGAGACTGATTTTATATCCCATAACCATCTATGGGATCCCATGCCCCTACCACGGGGCCTACTGTGTGCCCTTCTCATTTCTCTTGTTGGAGCAGGCATTCCTTCTATAACTTGGGCCTGAGCCCTAGAGCATCCAGATGAGTCCTTGAAGAGATCAGAGACCAGTCCAGCCTCAGGCTGCCCTCCCAGCTCACCTCCATGCAATAGCCTAAGGAATATTCTGCCAGTCTTCCCTTCTGGGTGAGAGACAACTGGGCATTCTTCTTCTTCACAAGGAACAAGCAGCCCAACCAGTCCATCCGGACTGGGGACCAGGTGGACAGCAAGTCCACCTAGGCTAGGGATAGGGGGACAGCAGGCCCACTCTGACTGGGGATGGAAAGTACAGCAGGCCCACTCTGACTGGGCATGGGGAGGACAGCAGAGTGCTTCTACTTTTACAATTTGTTCTGGATCTCATCCATAAAAACACAGTTTTGTACTGTGGTCTTGTGAGTGCCATTTCTCTTCCTGTTTAAACTATAATTTGTACTTTAAAATATAAGAGAAGTTGGATTATGGAATAAACTATGGCATCTGCAACTTATGGCTAATGTTGAGATACAGACTGCCAATGGATTTACAGATCACAGTACTGAAGTTTGCAGCCAGAGTTCTGAGCATGTGAAGCTATAACCACTGAGACACATCTCCACTCCTTCTATGGGGATATTAACGTATACACAATACAGAGATTTTAGATACAATATGAAAGCTTGATATAATGTTTGATGATATGTTTGCTGATTCAGCCAAAGTAGTTAGCACCTCTCTCTCAAACATTTAAGGATTTCCTTCTGTCTAGAATCTTCGAAGTCCTCTATACTAACTCTTGATAATTGTACTGGCTGGTTTTGTGTGTCAACTTGACAGAGCCTGGAGTTATCATAGAGAGGGAGCTTCAGTTGGGGAAGTACCTCCATCAGATCCAGCTGTGGGGCATTTTCTCAATTAGTGATCAAGGGGGGAGGGCCCCTTGTGAGTGGTACCATCTCTGGGCTGGTATTCTTGGGTTCTATAAGAGAGCAGGCTGAGCAAGCCAGGGGAAGCAAGCCAGTAAGAAACATCCCTCCATGGCCTCTGCATCAGCTCCTGCTTCCTGACCTGCTTGAGTTCCAGTCCTGACTTCCTTTAGTGATGAACCTCAGCATGGAAGTGTAAGCTCAATAAACCCTTTCCTCCCCAACTTGTTTCTTGGTCATGATGTTTGTGCAGGAATAGAAACCCTAAGACAATAACATACAAATGTCTGTAAAGTATACTCATCCTAATGTGTATCCGATATGCTTCCCTCTAGACTAGTGGTTCTCAGCCTTCCTAATGCTGAGACCCTTTAATATAGGTCTCCATGTTGTAGTGACCCCCAACCATGAAACTATTCTCCTTGCTACTTATAACTGTAATTTTGCTGTTTTCTGATGGTCTTAGTCAACCCCTTTGAGAGGGTCATTTGACCCCCATAGGGGTCACCACCCACAGTTTGAGAACCACTGCCATATATGCTAAGTTCCCCTCTCTTTGCAGCCTTGACTGGCTATCATAATGGCTTCTACTTCTATAAGATTACTTTGTTAGCTTCCACCTGAGTAAGGGCAGGTAAGACTGCACTGGTCAACTTAATGAATACTCCTGGTCACCACTCTTCCCAGTATACACACAAAACTGTGAAGAATTTATTCTCAAAAAGAAAAGAGAGAAATAAATACACAGGGAGATGGACAGCAAGGTCAGCTACCCCAAGAAGCAAGCTGTCCACTTCCTGTGTATTCCTCCCAGGACAGTCTGAACTCTGCCACTGCCCAGTACTGCCTCTGGGGGAGCATTTCCCTCCACTCACGTGATCGGGGAGTTGGCTGCATCTGTTATTCTGCCTTCTTCTCTTTTAAAAATAATTTGTGGTTTGTGTGTTTTTACACAATACAGATTAGCCGGCTGAGGATGCGTCACTGCCTGCACGCCATCACTCTGGGAGTTTAAAAATAAAACTCACATCTGCAATGCAAAGCTCACATGCTCCCCTTTTAGAGCAGGGTGAGAGGCACTGGCATCCAGCACATTCCTTTACGATCAGTTCGGGCCTATATACTCCAGAGCAGGGCGCAGAAAGATGTTTGACCTGTGACATTCCTAGGAAGATCCATAATGCAACTGACCTTTGACCTCTCTGGGCCTATGCCTTCAAATTCAAGAGCATTCAATAAGAGTCACTAAATAATCTTGGTCTCATAGACTTCCAAATCAGAAGATCACAGTCTCTGTTCACAAATTGTCCCTATGGTGAACACCTTCAAAACAAAACAGCAACTTCCCAAAATATCCCATCAGATACTTGGGGTTGTGATAGACAAGCACAAACCTATATTTGGTGGCCATCCAAAGTGTTTGAAGACTTGTAGCCAATGGGGATGGCTCAGTCTGGACCAGGCAATGAGAATGCATCCCTTGGTTGCCACTGCCTCTCTGTTTTCTTCAGTAGAGAGTGAGTCTTACAACAGAAAGCAAATAATATTTATCTATAGCCAGTCCTCGCTCTGGTCTTGGCCATAATGGGGTAAGACAGCAGCATGTGCAACCTGCTTGCACAGGGGCAGTGGCACTGATGAGTCCAACATTTGTGTCTCTCTCCAGGTCAATACTACTCCCCGCCTTCCTTGCAGCAGTAAGTATGCTACATGAAGTATACTCTCTGCCGTGTTCACCTGGGAGCTGTGCTGAGCTGAAATGCTGATTTTAGGTTATAACAAAAAGCCATCCCTGATGTTCGGAATGGCTGGGATTCACCCAGGGATTAAGCCCTTTCCTACGGACTTGCTCTTGCACTCCAACCATATGCTTGGATTTAGGATCACTGATGGCAATACCCAGAACGATGAGACCTGGTACAAACCAATACTTCTCAGAACGTTTCCTTGATGGAAGCCACGGACACTCTATCATCTGGTACCAACATAACTTCCAAGGGCTGCTTAGCCTTCTACCACTTGGCCTAATGGGAGAACGCTAAAGTTTCAGAGTAAACACAAATGTAGAAGTCTTTTCAAGTTCATTGACCTCCTAAGTATTTTTTTTTCTGGGGAAGAGGTCAATGGCCGGCAATGACTTCAGGGAAGACAGATGTAAAAGATGAGAAATAGGGAAGTTGGGGCCTTTGGCTGTGGTGTCTAAAAATCTTGCTCAAACAAGTCCTAGGACACAGCCTCTAGAAAGACACATGGTCCCCTGAGGATCCTAAGACTGTAGACTTCAGCCCATTCCACTACTGTCACACTGAAAAAAAAAAATACTTCCTTCGCAACAGGGCCTAAAAGAGACATGATAAGCAGACGTGGGATCTCCCCACACAGTGAAGATCATGGCCACAGCACAAAGGGCATGAAATGAGCAATCAAAGCTTCTTTTGAACTACTCAA
This sequence comes from Apodemus sylvaticus, assembly GCF_947179515.1. NCBI lineage: Eukaryota > Metazoa > Chordata > Mammalia > Rodentia > Muridae > Apodemus > Apodemus sylvaticus. The sequence continues at coordinate 107,740,196 of NC_067478.1, forward strand.
AGCAGTATGTGTAGGATTCTCCTGAAAGAATCACCTCCAATTCGTGGGGCATAGGGTGGAAAGGGCATCCTTCCAAGGAAGCAATACGATGAACCAGAGAGACGGCTTTGTGGCCATGGACCACAGCAACGTGAGTTAGGGCAAGTCATCCGGAGCTCCACCAGCTTGGCACATGGACACTTGGTGCTAGAGTGTTCAACAAAATCAAATTTCAATGCTAGCCTTTCTACATTTTTAATCTGTTGCCACGAGCAATGTGTGCTCATACGCACTAACACACATACATAAGGATATTCCCAGCAGCACAGCTCCCAATAACAAAGATCCAAAACCAGACTAAATGTTCAGCAGCAGGATGGATACCTACATCAATGATACACCCACCTGACGGAATACAGTCCTGTGGTAAAAACTGACTAAATTACAGCCAGGAACGCAAGTCAAGGAGGAACCTCAGGAACACAGGGCTGACTGAAACAAAAGCAAGCCGCATGGGGTGCATGGACAGTTACCCCAGTTTTAAGCAGAACAATGCATCTATTTAAGGATAAGAACTCCCAAGTAAGACTACAGGAAAGTAAGGGAACCATGAGGAACATACTTCTAGCAACTAGTTACCTATGCATAAGAAGATCACAGAAGTAGCATCACAGCAATGAGTTTCTCTTGCTGAAGCTGCACAGATAGCACATGGGCTACACATTGAGCACCGATTCTATCCTTCACACATCTTTTCAATGTTTGTTTCTTTTCCAGTTTTGAGACAGACTTATGTTAGTTACCCAGGCTGGTTTTGAACTCATGGGCTCAAATGGTCCTCCAACTTCAGACCCCGGGTAGCTGGGAATATAGATATGTGCCCTCGTGGTTGGCTTCTGAGTATGTCTGAAGGCCCACAGCTGTCGGAGGAACTTTCACCAATTGTTCAGTCTTATGCACGGAAACAGGATCTCACATTTGAATCCAGAGCCCAGCAATAAGGCTAATCCAGCTCACCAGTATCCTACAGGAGTCCACTATCTCCGCCTGCTGAGAGCTGGAACTGCAGGTGAGTCCTAGATTAGCTACCATTTTTAAAGAAGATATTTCTCAAAAACAGTCAGTAATCTGCTACTGGTTCTGAAAGATGCTACCAATCTTCAAGGGAAGGAACCGAAGGACAACTGCTGTTCTAAACCCCTGACCTGCCCTCCATGTCCCTAGATCTTATATTCCCAGGCTGGCTGTACCTCCTGACTCTGTCACTTGGTTAAGATATATTCTGGTTAAACACTGACTGTACCTCCTGACTCTGTCACTTGGTTAAGATATATTCTGGTTAAACACTGACTGTGGCTGCTATCAGAATATCACCTCCTATCTCACAGACACGTCTGAAACTCAGTGCTCCAGAGTAAGTGTTCACAAATTATGGCCCACATCTGTTTGCATCTTGTAAGAGTGGTTTTGTCATTTTTCCTATGTCTGTGTGTGTCCATATGAGTGTGTGTGTGTGTTTGCATCTATGTAGACAAATGTCCGTGTGAATGTGTGTACACATGTATGTGGAGACCCAGGGTTGATAGCAGGGATCCCTCTGCCCCTTATTTATCAAGGCAGGATCTCTCAGTTGAATCCAGAGCTCACTTAAATGCATGCATGTAGCTGGGCAGCACCTATAAGGCCTGTGTAGCCAGGCAGTTTGTTCGAGGTCCCCATCTCCAGCATCCAAGCACTGGCATTAGGACACAGCTGACATTTCTGTGGGCTCTAGCAGTACCCCTCCTGTCCTCACATTTGCAAACCTTTAGCCACAGAGCTATCTCCCAAGACCGATTTTGGCATTGTTAAGTTAAATATGTCCTTTGACAATTTCATACATGTATATCATACATTTGATTTATTCCCCTCCCCATCCAATCCTCTCTCCCTCTCACCTTTGTTTTGGTATTTTCATAGTTTAAAAATATCAAAAGGGGCATATGCATTTTATAGCATAAAAAAATTATATGAAAGGCAAACATTAGTGCTAACAACATTCCGCTGGCAAACAGACCTACTCACGTATGCCCTGAGGAACTGCAAGAGACTGTATAGCCTTCGTAAAAGAAAGCAAAAAAGCCTAAAGTGTTTATGTTACACCTGACCCCTGGCAGAAAGACTGGCTGACCCTACACTAGAGAAAAAAAAATTTTAAATATTCTGACAAGTATAAAAGAACAAAATAATACAGCTTGCTCCTTTGCTTAAACTGTTTATAAAATTATATACAATCTATAAAATATACTTTAAGAAAACCTGAAGTCAGAAGGCAAGGGCCAAGGGCCAAGGATGTAACTCATGGGGAGAGCACTTGCCTTGTACACACAGGACCCTGCATTCAACTGCCAGCACCACAAAAATCAAACCAAACAGAACCCGAGGGCTGGGAGTCATCTGGAAACAGCAAGAAGAAGGGCGCAGAGGAAGCCCGTCAGTAACAGCTAGCATTTCATTACCGCTGCTGAAACACACATTTGTACCGAGCAGCTACAGGGGAAAGGCTCATGAATGCGTAAATTTCTCAGTCCAAGGAAAGCGAACAAAACCACAGTCGTTGCTCAAAGCAAAACTGCCCATCAGGTGCACAGCAGGCTCACGGACTGGCCCTGTTTTGACAACATCCCCAGTGCCAAAGCAGTAGCAGGTTCTGGGGGTTTCCTGAGAGCATCTGAGGGTGCAGGTCTGAGGTATTGTTGGAACAGAGCTGTTCTGGGGGTGTCTGTCAGGCTAGATGCAAAGGCTCACGGCCACGTAAAACCCATGCTCTGGCCCACGGGTCTGTGAGGAGCACAGGGTTGCAATAGCCAGCTACAGAGAGCTTGTGCCAAGAGAACCAGGTTTCTCTGAGTCCCTGCGGAGAACATGACAATGTGTGGGCCATCTGCATGTCATAAGATACTCAAGGATGACCCACTGTTCAGTGCTTGTGAATAAACAGAACAGGCGAGACTGTGAGTGAGCTTAGACACAGACTGCCATCCCCTGGCCTCCTCCCCAAACACAGCCTCTCACCACAGCCGCCTGGAGCCCTTCCTTTATGGAGGAAGAAGAAAGAGTCCACAAGACACAGGGCATACACAGCAGGGTCTAGTCGAATGTGGCATGCAACCAAATAGGAAAACATGGGGCAAAACTGAAAAGGTAAAAAGACAGACAAGGAATTTACCCCACAGTGTCGCTTTGATGCCAGAGTCTGTGTGCTGGTGGCCATTATCACTAGGAAAGAAGTAGCTCGGGCTGCTTCCATTGTACAGAGGCCCTGACAGAGACTGACAGGGATCAGGAGTCCCATGCTGACTCAGCTACTTTTCCAGCCTCATGAGAGAAGGCAAAC